>NC_057387.1:2957150-2970313 GCF_019320065.1 Cervus canadensis
TCAGCTATTATCTCCTCGAGTATTTTCTCATGGCCTTTCTTTTTGTCTTCTTCTTCTGGGACTCCTATGATTCGAATGTTGGGGCGTTTCACATTGTCTCAGACGTCCCTGAAGTTGTCCTCATTTCTTTTGATTCTTTTTTCTTTTTTTCCTCTCTGCTTCATTTATTTCCACCATTTTATCTTCTACCTCACTTATCCTATCTTCTGTCTCCATTATTCTACTCTTGGTTCCCTCCAGAGTGTTTTTGATCTCATTTATTGCATTATTCATTTTTAATTGACTCTTTTTTATTTCTTCTAGGTCTTTATTAAACATTTCTTGCATCTTCTCAATCTTTGTCTCCAGGCTATTCATCTGTAACTCCATTTTGTTTTCAAGATTTTGGATCATTTTTATTATCTTTATTCTAAATTCTTTTTCAGGTAGATTCCCTATCTCCTCCTCTTTTGTTTGACTTGGTGGGCATTTTCCATGTTCTTTTACCTGTTGGGTATTTCTCTGCCTTTTCATCTTGTTTAGATTGCTGTGTCTGGCATGGGCTTTCTGTATTCTGGAGGTCTGTGGTTCCTTTTTATTGTGGAGGTTTTACCCAGTGGGTGGGGTTGGACGATTGGCTTGTCAAGGTTTCCTGGTTAGGGAAACTTGCGTCAGTGTTCTGGTGCATGGAACTAGATTTCTTCTCTCTGGAGTGCAATGGAGTGCCCAGTAATGAGTTTTGAGATGGGTCTATGTGTTAGGTGTTACCTTGGGCAGCCTGTATGTTTACGTTCAGGGCTATGTTCCTGCGTTGCTGGAGAATTTGCGTGATATGTCTTGCTCTAAAACTTATTGGCTCTTGGGTGGTGGTTGGTTTCAGTGTAGGTATGGAGGCTTTTGGATGGTCTCTTATTACTTAATGTTCCATGTAGTCAGGAATTTTCTGGTATTCTCAGGTTTTGGGCTTAAGTCTCCTGCCTCTGGATTTCAGTTTTATTCTTCCAGTAGTCTCAAGAGTTCTCCAACTATACAGCACTGATAATAAAACTTCTAGGTTAATGGTGAAAAGATTCTCCCCCAAGAGGGACACCCAGAGAGGTTCACAGAGTTACATGAAGAAGAGGAGAGGGAGGAGGGAGATAGAGATGAGCAGGAGGAGAAAAAGAGGGACTCAAGAGGGTAGAGACAGATCTACACATTTGTCTGTTCCCAGAGTGTTCTCCATAGCCCAGACACCCACAACGATTCACAGAATTAGATTGGGAAGAGAAGGGGAAAGGAGGAAACAGAGGTGTTCTGAGGTAGAAAACGGAGAGTCAAGATTGGGAGAGAGTAATCAACACACTCCTGAATAAAAATGGGAACTGAATATTGGATTCTTAAATGTCCACAATTTATATCACATACTGAAAAACAAAGATTAAAAATCTAGAGTAGAGGTTAGACTCTTAAAAATACAATACTAAAAACAGAAACCAAAACACAAAAAAATTTTAGAAATATATATGAAGTTCAGTTTAAAAATAGGCCTTCTCTCTCTTTTTTTTTTTGCAAGGTTATAGTGTAATGAAAATGAAAATTAAGGAGTAGTAGAGGAGTAATAGAGGACTTTAAAAGGAAATAAGAGAAAAAAGAAAAATAGAAAAAAGAAGAGAAAAAGAAAAGAAAAAAAAAGAAAAAAATTTTTTTCCCTAATTAAAAAAATCATAAAAATCTATGAAAATGAAAGTTAAGGAGTAATGGGGGAGTAATAGGGAATTTTAAAGGAAAATAAAAGAGAAAAAATAAAAAAGAAAAAAAATTTTTTTTTTTAAATTAAAAAAAAAAAGTAAAAATGTATCTAGGAATTTTTCTGGAGCTGTTGCGGTCAGTGTGGGTTCGGTTCAGTTTCAGATAGCTCCTCGTTCCAGCTTACACTTCTCGATATCTACAGGCCCATCTACAGGGATTTTAATCTGTTGCTCCAGTCCCTTCTGAAGCGGTTCCCTTTGTTTATTTGGCTTCTGTCTGCCGGTCTCTTCAGTGCTCTATTTCAGCCCCGGCACAGGCGGGCGGAGGTGGACTCTTATTCAGGCTGCTAGTTCCGTCGCGCTGCGAGGAGGGGCTGGTGCTGCTTTCCCCTCTACGCTGCTCAGGCTCCCGGCTGCTCTATATGGAGTGTGCCCTGCGCTGCGCGCGGTTCCAGCCCTCGGGTGTTCCCAATAAAAGCGCGGAACACAAAGCGGCGCCTGCTTTTTGTGCCTTCCCCGTCCAAGAGGCTCAGGCAGCCAGGAGCTTGACAGGCTCACTCTCCCCGGGTGCAGCGCGACTTCTCCCCTCCGCGGTCCCAGTCTCAGTTTCCGTCTGTGCCAGTCGGGTGCGTGCGCCTTCTGCCCTCCACATCCCCAGCCCCAGTCCCCACCCGCGCCGTCCGGTGCCTGCGCCCTGTGTCTCACGGCGACCCTCCTGGCGGATGTCGACCATCCAGAATCTCAGGAGGTCTTTGATTAGAAACTGGAGGCCTGTTTGCAGTGCAGTAGGGGATGCCGTCCTTGGGGCCGAGCCTGCCCCTTTCCCCTCCCCCCTGCCTCCTGCCTCTGGCGTGGCTGGGCCGGTCCGCAGCCTGCGAGCTCTTCTCTGGACTTGCTCCGTCCCTTTGTTCTGCGAACGGCCAGCAGTGTGTTAGGGCCAGTTACTTTTCTTCCTCTCTTTTGCTATCCCACAGTTTAAGTTGGTAACTCACAAAAGCTCCCTCCGATTGTCCTCAGGGCACTCAGGCCTGGTCCTTACCCTAAGCAATGCTGCCGGCTCCTCTCCGTTCCGCCCCCACTTGCTGGTGGCAGATGCGGGCATCTGGGATACTTTTCTGCTGGGAGTTGCTTTTAGGCATGTAATCTGGGGGTTTTATTTATTGTTCCCCTCCCAGTCAGGTTGCCCTTCGAGATTCAAAAACTTCCCCCAGACCCACCAGTGCGAGGGTTTCCTGGTATTTGGAAACTTCATCTATTAATACTCCCTTCCCGGGACGGATCTCTGTCCTTAGCTCTTTTGTCTCTCTTTTTATCGTTTATATTTTGTCCTACCTCCTTTCGAAGACAATGGACTGCTTTTCTGGGTGCCTGATGACCTCAGCTAGTGATCAGAAGTTGTTTTGTCAAGTTTGCTCTGCGTTCAATTGTTCTTTTGATGAATTTGTAGGGGAGAAAGTGGTCTCCCTGTCCTACTCCTCCGCCATCTTGGCTCCTCCCTCCATAGTAAGACTCTTATACAGTTTTGATGAAAAAATTAAAAGCTTTATGGACAAGCAAAATCTAAAAGAATTCAGCACTACCAAACCAGCTTTACAAGAAATACTAAAAGGAACTTCTTTAGGCTGAAAATAAAAGGCCACTACTAAAAAAAAAATAAGAAATGGAAAAGCTCACCAGTAAAGATAAACACAAACCAGCAAGGAGGTTCAAATAAAAAAGTAGCAAAATTATCTGTATACAAAATAAGCAGTTAAGGGATACAAAAACAGTTATATGTGAAATATAGCAAAGCCAGTAACTATGAGGATAGGAAAGTACAAATGCAGGGTATTTAAAATGCATTTGAAATTCAGAGACCAGCAATTTAAAATAATCTTGTATATATGGGGTTGGCCATAAATTTCATTCAGGTTTTGCATAAACTGTTAAGGAAAAACCCAAATGAACTTTTTGGCTAACCCAGTATATTGACTGCTATACTAAAACTTCAAAGTAACTGTAAAACAAAAATCTACAATAGATATTCCCACAAAAAGAAAGAAAGGAATCCAAACATAACGCTAAAGATCATCATCACATCAGAGGAGAACAAAAGAAGGGGGGGAAAGGTCTACAAAAACAAATCCAAAAATAATTAAAATGGCAATAAGAACATCGAAGTTGATAGTTACCTTACATGTAAACAAACAAATACTCCAACCAAAAGACAGACTAACTGAATGGATTAAAAAAAGAGACCTATATATTTGCTGCCTATAAGAGACTGATTTCAGATCTATAGACACACACAGACTGAAAGTGAGGGGACAGAAAAAGCTATTTCATGCACATGGGGGAAAAAAGCTGAAGTAGCGATGCTTCTATCAGACAAAATGTGCTTTAACAACTTACTGACTAGAGATGTGTTAATACGTCTTTTGTTACCCAAATGCTATCAACTGGAGACGTTTAAATATTTGCTTACATAACAAATCACTGGCCACAGGCATTAGTTTCTGCAAAAATCCACTGCTCAATAGCATGTTAAAATAAAGACTGTTACAAGAGACAAAAAAGGTACTACCTTTTTGATCAAGGGATCAATCCAAGATGATATAACAATTGTACATATAAATGCACCTAACATAAGAGCAGCTGAATATATAAGGCAAATATTAATAGACATAAAAGGAGAAATTGACAGTAGCACAATAATAGTGGGGGACTTTAAGACCCCACTTAGACCAATGGATAGATCATTCAGACAGAAAATCAATAAACACAGACCTTAAATGATACATCAGACCAGATAGACTTAATTGATATTTATAGAGCATTCTAGCTGAAAGTAGCAGAATACACATTCTTTTCAAGTGCACATAAAACATTTTGTAGGATAGATCACATGCTAGGCCACAAATCAAGCTTTGGTAAGTTTAAGAAAATTAAAATCATAGCAAACATCTTTTGTGATCACAATGCCATGAGATTGGAAATAAACTATAGTAAAAAGCTGCAAAAAACACAAACATGTGGAGCCTGGACAATATGCTATTAAACAACCAATAGATCACTGAAGAAATCAAAGAGTAAATATATGGTTGTAAAATGAATAATCTAGAAGAAATGGACCAATTCCCAGAAAGGTAAAATCTCCTGAGACAACTAGGAATACAAAGAAAGCATAAAGAGACTGATCATAAGTACTTAAATTGAATCCATAATTTGAAAACCCCCAACAGACGAGAGTCCAGGACCAGATGACTTCACAGGCAAATTCCACCAAACATTTAAAGAAGAGTTAATACCTCTTCTTCTGAAACTATTCCAAAAAATAGATGTAAAGATCCTAAATGTAATACTAGTGAACCAAATCCAACAATACATTAAAAAGATTATACATTGTGATCAAGTGGGACTTAATCCCACAGATCCAAGGATTTTTCAGTATATGCAAACCGATCCATGTGATACACCACATTAACCATCTGAAGAATAAAAGAATGCAGAAAAAGCTTTTGATAAAATCCAATATCCATTTATGATAAAAATTCTCCAGAAAGTGGGCATAGAGGAAACACCTCAACATAATAAAGGCCATATATGACAAACCCACAACTAACATCATACTCAATGGTGAAAAGCTGAAAGCATTTCCTCTAAGATTAGCAACAAGACAAGGATGCCCATTCTCACCACTTTTCTGCAACAGTTTTAGAAGTCCTAGCTATAGAAATTAGAGAAAAAGGAAAAATAAAAGGGATCCAAATTGGAAAGTGACAGTAAAACTCTATTTGCAGATGACATGATGCTATACATAAAACATCTTAAAAGATGCTACCAGAAAACTACTAGACCTTACTGATGAATTCAGTAAAGTTGCAGAACACAAAATTAATAACAGAAATATGCTGCATTTATATACACTAACAATGAAAGATCAGAGAGAGAAATTAAAGAAACAATTCCCTTTATTATCAAAACACCTAAGAATAAACCACCCTAATGAGACAAAAAACATAATGCAAAAGCTACAAGGTGCTGATGAATGAAGTCGAAGCTCACACAGATGGAAAGATACACCATGTTCTTGGATTGGAAGAATCAATATTGTGAAAATGACCATACTACCCAAAGCAATCTACAGATTCAATGCAATCTCTATCAAAGTATCAATGGCATTTTTGGCAGAACTGGAACAAATAATTAAAAAACCTGTATGAAAACACAATGTGATGTGATGACCCTAAGTAGCCAAACTGATCTTGATAAAGAGGAACAGAGCCAAAGGAATCAGGTTCCCTGACTTCAGACTATACTATAAATCTACAGTCATCAAAACTGCATGGTACTTGAACAAAAACGAAGACATAGATCAATGGAACTGGATAGAAAGCCAAGAAATAAACCCATGTACTTATGGGTAATTAATCTATAACAAGGGAAGCAAGACTATAGAGTGGAGAAAAGAGTCTCTTCAATAGGTGGTGCCGGGAAAGTTAGACAATTACATAGAAAAGAATAAAATTAGAACATTCTATAACACCGTATACAAAAAACTCCAAATGAATTACAGATCAAAATGTAAGACTCTTCAACTCCTAGAGAAAATCATAGCCAGAATACCTTTTGACATAAATCATTGCAATATTTTTTGGAACCATTTCCTAGAGTAATATGAATAAAAGCAAAAATAAACAAATGGCATCTAATTAAGCTTAAAAGCCATTGTATAGCAAAGGAAACCACAAGCAAAATGAAAAGACAACCTGCATAATGGGAGAAAATATTTGCAGAAGATATGACCAAAAAGGGATTAATTTTCAAAATATATAAACAGCTCCACATAAAAAAAAAAAAAAAAACCCAACCAAAAAATAGGCAGAAGATTTAAATAGGCATTTACCTAAAGAAGATGTCTGTTTTGCCAACAGTAACATGAAAAGATGCTCAACATTGCTAATGATTAGAAAAATTCAAATCAAAACTACAATGAGGTATTACTTCACACTGGTTAGAATAGCCATTATCAAGAAGCTTACAAATCATAAATGCTGGAGAGGGTATGGAGAAATGGGAACCCTCCTATACTGTTGGTGGGAATGTAAATTTGTGCAACCACTATGGAGAACAGTATGGAGGTTCCTTCACAAACTGAAAAAAGAGTTACCATATGATCCAGCAATCCCACTCTTAGGCATATATCTGGAGACAAGTATAATTCAAAGAGATACATGCACCTCAATGTTCATTGCAGCACTATTTACAATAGACAAGACATGGAAGTAACCTAAATGTCCATTGAGAGATGGATAATGAAGATGTGACCATATACATATATATGTATATATATATGTACATATATATAGTAACTATATGCTGGGAAAGATTGAAAGCAGGTGGAGAAGAGGACAACAGGGGATGAGATGGTTGGATGTCATCACCGATTCAATGGGCATGAGTTTGAATAAACTCCAGGAGTTGGTGATGGACAGGGAAGCCTGGTGTGCTGCAGTCCATAGGGTCCCAAAGAGTCGGACACGACTGAGTGACTGAACTGAACTGAACTGATGACTATATATAGATGTGGCATATATATGTATAGATGTGACATATATGCATATATACATATATATATATAATGAAATACTACTCAGTCATAAAAAAAAGAATGGAATAATGTCATTTACAGCAACATGGATGGACCTAGAGATTATTATTCTAAGTGAAGTAACTCAAGTAGAAAGACAAATACCATATGATATTACTTATATGTGAAATCTAAAATATGTTACAAACAAGTTATATGAAAAATAGAAATAGACTCACAGACATAGGAAACAGACTTATGGTTACCACGGGGGGAAAGGGGTTGAGGAAGGATAAAGAGGGAGTTTGTGATTAGCAGATACAAAGTTCTATAGACAAACAAGATTCTACTCTATAATACAAGGAACTATACTCAACACCTTACACAAAACCATCATGGAAAAGAAAGTGTGTATGTATATGTGTGTGTGTGTGTATCTGAAATACATATATCTGAATCACTTTTCAGTATACTTAAAACACATTTTTAAAAGAATTTAGAAGAATTTTATGTATTTATGGCTGCACTGGGTCTCTTGCTGCACGGGCTTTTCTCTAGCGGTGGTGAGCAGGGTCCCCTCTCCAGTTGCAGTGTGTGGGCTTCTCACTGTGGTGGTTTCTCTTGTCTCAGAGCACGGGCTCTAGGGCACCCCGGCTTTGGAAGCTGCAGCTCTTGGGCTCCAGAGTGCAGGCTCAATAGCTGTGGCTCATGGGCTCCATTTCTCCGTGGCATGTGGGGTCCTCCTGGATCAGGGATCAAACCTGTGTCTCCTGCATTGGCAGGCAGATTCTTTTCACTGAACCACCAGAAAACCCAATATTGTATTTTAAATCAATTATACTTCAAAAAAATCTAAAGGAAGCTAGAGTTATCTCATTCTTTTCTTTGATGAGCATATTGTAATCATCTAAGCATATCCCAATAGTAGATTTAGAATTTCCTTTGCTCTTATTTTACTGTTGCATATAAAATATATAATGTGTACACATGCACGTACACACAAACACTCATACACAAACACACACACACTATTTAGATATGACTCAGGTCAAGAAAAGAGCACTGCTACCACCTAAAGATCCCCAGTGGACTCCTACTCAATTACAGCATCATTTCTATCTACTAGAACTAGAACTCAAACTATCTTGACTTTTGTGATAATTTGTTTGCATTTAAAAAATTTTTACCTTCAGGGATGCATTTCTTAATAGTAGAGTTTATTTTTCTGTTTAGAAACTGTATTTAGATGGAACCACATTTTATGAATTTTGCTTCTTCTTTTCTTCTGCATTATATTTATGAGAGTCGTCCTTGTCGTGGCATGTGCATGCATGTGTTGTAAGTCATTCAATTGTGTTCAACTCTTTGCAACTCCATGGACTGTGGCCTGCCAGGCTCCTCTGTCCATGAATTCTCCAGGAAAGAATACTGGAGTGGGTTGCCATGATCTCCTCCAGGTGATCTTCCTAACCCAGGGATGAACCCACATCTCCTGCACTGGCAGGCAGGTTCTTTACCACTAGCGCCACTTAGGAAGCCCTGGTGGCCTATAGTTGAGTTGATTTATTTTATTACTGTATGATAGTTGTTGTTGTTCAGTTGCTAAGTCATGTCTGGCTCTTTGCGACTCCATGAACTGCAGTATGCCAGGCTTCCCTGGCCTTCACTGTCTCCCTGAGTTTGCTCAAACTCATGTCCATTGAGTCAATGATGCCATCCAACCATCTCAACCTTTGTCGTCCTCTTCTCCTCTTGCCCTCAATCTTTCCTAGTATCAGGGTCTTTTCCAGAGTTGTTTTTTTGTATCAGGGGGCCAAATTATTGGAGCTTCAGCATTAGTCCTTCCAATGAATATTCAGGGTTGATTTCCTTTAGGATTGACTGGTTTGATCCGTGCTATCCAAGGGACTCTCAAGAGTCTTCCTCAGCACCACAGTTTGGACACATCAATTCTTCAACACTCAGCCTTCCTTATGTTTCGACTCTCACATGACTATTAGAAAAACCATAGATTCGACTATATGGACCTTCGTTGGCAAAGTGATGTCTCTGCTTTTCAATACTCTGTCTAGGTCTGTCATAGTTTTTCTTCCAAGGAGCAAGCATCTTTTAATTTCATGGCTGCAGTCACTGTCTGCAGTTATCTTGGAGTCCAAGAAAATAAAATCTGTCCCTGTTTCCACTTTTTCCCCATCTATTTGCCATGATGTGATAAGGTCAGATTCCATGATCTTCCTTTTTTGAATGTTGAGTTATTCCATTGTATAACTAAATCTCACTAAAAAAATCAATTCTAACATTTATGGACATAAGGATTGTTTCCAGTTTGTGCTTACTGTAGAAAATGTTTTTATGAACATGTATTTTGATTCTCATATGCATCAATTTTTAAAGATTATATTTCTAGGACTGGAATTTCTAGGTCACAGTATCTCAATTTCACCAGGAAATGCCAAACTGTCTTTATGTAGCACCCATCCCTCCCCACATCCCTGAAGAGAAAAAACCATTTCTCAGAAAACTTGCTAACACATGGTGCTGCCAGACTATTAAATTATAATTTTTTTTTACGAATTTCCTGCTGATAATTTATTTGTAGCTCTTTCTCTTTCTCTCCCTTCTTTAAATTTTTTTTTTTGCTATTACAAATATTCTAAGGAATCTAATCTCATAGACTATCTTCATAAGATGTTGTAACTATATCTGTAGTATATTTCCTCATTAGTGGAAATGCTAAGTCAAAGTACTGTGAATACCGATTGTTACAGCCAAATTTTCCTCCCTGAGTCCATCAGTTTATAGTCCCACTGCAGTAATCTGAGCCTATATATCTACATTTCAACAACAGTGGCTATCATTGAACTTTAAATGTTTGTCAACCCCATAGGTTTTTCATTTTTACTTGTATTTATTTAATAATTAGTAAGTTTTATTATTTATTCCTTTGTATTTAATGGATGAAGCTGTTTTATTTGAAAATTGCCAGTTCTCATCTTTTGCCTATTGTCATATTAAATTTGTCAATTTTTTCTTATTAACTGTTACCTGATTTTTATAAATTAGGGGAATTAGACCTTTTTTTGCCATATATGTTGCTGTAATTGGGCTTCCCAGGTGGCGCTTATGGTAAAGAACCCACCTTCCAATGCAGGAGAATTAGTAGATGCGGGTTTGATGCCTGGGTTGGGAAGATCCCCTGGAGGAGGGCATGGCAACCCACTCCAGTATTCTTTCCTGGAGAATCCGAAGGACAGAGGAGCTTGAGTGGCACAGTTCCCCTGGGGGGCAAAGAGTTGGACACGACTGAAGCAAATTAGCATGTATGCATGTTGTAAATATATTATTTTATATTGAAATAAAATATATTATTTTAATTTGACACTGATCTTTGGACTTTGTTTACACTAGTTTAATTCCACACAGAAAAATTTATTGGCATTGAAATATACCAATTATAAAATTTTATGAACTCTAGGTTTTAATTCCTTTTCAGAAAGGCCTTTCCCATGGTCACTCATGCTTTCTCTTTGAAATTTTATTGCTTACTTTATGTTCAACTCCTGATGCATACTAAATTGTTGATAATTTAGTTTGAAACCTTTGAGGCACCAAAATATAAGGATGTGGCTTCCCCCTGCTAATGATTTTTTTGTGGGTCTATGATTTTGTGACTTGTTTGAAATGCCAGTGTTACCAAAAAATAAAGTGCCATATGTATTTGTGTCTGTCTTTGAATTCTCCATTTTGTTTCACTGATACCAGTTTTTTCTCCAGTATAAAAAACATTTTAAAATTTTGATCCAAGCCTAGGTTTCAGTAAGCATAAAATTTTTAGAAAGCAAAACATTTTTTTCCTTAACCAAAAAATCAAAGCCATACATAGATACACAAGCACAAAGAATATGAACACTTCAAGCACACCTGAGCAGGGTTCTGTGGGTGAAGGAAGACGGATTAATATGCGGCTATCTCGCACAGAGGTTAATGGGCTTAGGTGACAAGGGTACAAAGGTTTAATGCTTGTGTGGATTTTTGATTGGGGAGAAATGCTCTGTACACACATAAAATTGCAAGCTAGGCAAACAATAGATATTAGAGCCAATATCTTGGGGCAAAGTCTGAATTCATACCAAATCATAAGGTACCTAGGGACTTGTTGAGTGGTTATTCTTTTTCTTTTAATTGAAGTATAGTTGATTTACAATATTGTGTTAATTTCAGGTACATAGCATAGTGATTTGGTACCTTTACTCATTATATTATAGGTTAGTAAAAGATAAGGCATATAATTTCCTGCGCTACATAGGGTGTCTTTGTTGCTCATCTGTTTTCACATATAGCAGTTTGTACTGTTAACCAGGCCCCTAATCCCTGCCCCCACTTTGCTGACCACAGGGTTTTTTTCTGTATTGGTGGGGTCTGTTTCTGTTTTGTATGTGCACTGAATTTTGTTATTTTTTTGATCCCACATATAAATGATATCTAGCTATCCTTTATTTAAGTACAGTGCAACCAGGTTGCAGGCATCTAGTTTGCAGTGGTTGTAGGGAGGAGGTGGACATGGCCTCCTTCAGATAGAAATTGGGACTGGTGTAGTAAAACTGGCTATCCTACACCCTCAAGAAATGGCTCAGTTTTCTGGAAATACAAGGGCCCCTAAATAACACAATATATTTCATTTTTACTATTTTGAATGGATAACTCTCTCAAATGCATAACAGCTTGCCTCTCTTATTTTTAAAAATTTCATTAATACAGATTATGCACAGTTGCTAAATAAATCAGGTGTCACAAAAAAGTAACATTTTCTGGCCCACCCAAACTTGCTATCCTGGAACAACTACTTTTGAACTCTTTTTACATTTGAATTTTTTCTGGGAGTTGCCTCCTTATATGCTATATAGAGGTAATATATATATGTTAATATATCCATTGTAAACATTGCTTCTTGACTGTATGCTGTTAGATTGACTTTCATCGCCTGTCCTCACTCTGCACAGTTGTATAACCTTCCTCTCTGCTTCCACAGTCACCTGCATACGGTCAAATGACCTACTCAGGTCTATTTCTAGATGTAGTATCTTGTGACCTCTCCCACCTCTGACCTGTGTATTTTCACTTTGCCTTCCCCACTGCTTCCATCTTCTACTTCTCTACATCTTTCAGCTATGCTTTTACTTTTACCTAATCAAGATGGATAGGGCTTCCCAGGTGGTGCTAGTGGTAAAGAACCCATCTGCTAATGCAGGAGGCATAAGAGATGCAGGTTCGATTCCTAGGTCAGGAAGATCCCCTGGAAGAGGGCATGGCAACCCACTCCAGTATTCTTTCCTGGAGAATCCCATGGACAGAGGAGCCTGGCAGGCTACAGTCCATAGGGTGGCAAAGAGTTGGACACGACTGAGCGACTTAGCATGCACGCAATCAAGATGGATGACATTCACCTACTGTTCTATGGTTAACTCTCCAATCACTTGTTAATTGTTTCAGACAGCAATACATGAACCGAGAACTTCCAGGTGTTCAAGCTGGTTTTAGAAAAGGCAGAGGAACCAGAGATCAAATTGCCAACATCTGCTGGACCACTGAAAAAGCAAGAGAGTTCCAGAAAAACATCTATTTCTGCATTATTGACTATGCCAAAGCCTTTGGCTGTGTGGATCACAATAAACTGTGGAAAATTCTGAAGGAGATGGGAATACCAACCCCCAGACCTGCCTCTTGAGAAACCTGTATGCAGGTCAGGAAGCAACAGTTAGAACTGGACATGGAACAACAGACTGGTTCCAAATAGGAAAAGGAGTACATCAAGGCTGTATATTGTCACCCTGCTTATTTAACTTATATGCAGAATACATCATGAGAAACGCTGGGCTGGAGGAAGC
>NC_057387.1:4307589-4397044 GCF_019320065.1 Cervus canadensis
TTTAGTTGATCTATCCATAGTTGTGAGTGGGGTATTAAAGTCTCCCACTATTATTGTGTTACTATTAATTTCCTCTTTCATACTCGTTAGTGTTTGCCGTACATATTGCGGTGCTCCTATGTTGGGTGCATATATATTTATAATTGTTATATCTTCTTCTTGGATTGATCCTTTGATCATTATGTAGTGTCCTTCTTTGTCTCTTTTCACAGCTTTTATTTGAAAGTCTATTTTATCTGATATGAGTATTGCGACTCCTGCTTTCTTTTGGTCTCCATTTGCATGAAATATTTTTTTCCAGCCCTTCACTTTTAGTCTGTATGTGTCTCTTGTTTTGAGGTGGGTCTCTTGTAGACAGCATATATAGGGGTCTTGTTTTTGTATCCATTCAGCCAGAATAGTAATCCATTTTATGGATATATCACATTTTGTTTAACAATTTTCTTGTTGAAGAACATTTGGATTATTTGCATTTTTTGTATTTAATGACTAATGTCGTCAGAAGCATTCTTAAACAGATCTTTTGGTTGGTCATTCCTCATGAGTAAATGTCTAAGAGTGGAATTATTAATTAATAGGGCAGCTGTATATTTAAGTTTATAAGATGCTGCCAAATAACTTCCCAAAGTAATTTTATCACTTTACATTTCACTAAAAATATATGAGTCCCAACTTTCCAGCATATTTGCTGACATCTGTATTGTTGTTCTTTTAAACTTCAGCCATTTTAGTGAATGTGAAATGGTATCACCTTTTAAAACTTACATTTCCCTTACGATCCAAATTGAACAACTTCTCATATTCTTATTGATACTTTAAAAATATTCTCTTTGGTGAAATGTCTTTGGTGAAATATCTGTTCAGATCTTTTGCCCAGTTTTGTTGGTCTTTTGACTATTGATTTATAGGTGCTCTTTCCGTATGCTGGAAAAAGAATTCTTTATCACATATGTGTATTGAAAATATTTCCTCCCAGACTGTGGCTTGCCTATTTATTTTCTTCCTGGTGTATTTTGATAAACAGAAATTCTAATTTCAGTGAAATCTAGTTTATCTATATTCCTTCATATGGTACTAGTCTTTTGTCCTCCATTGATTTATGCGGTGTTTCTGGTAGTCATATTGGCATTATGTGATTTTATTTCTCTGGCTTTAGACAGTTGTAAAATTCTGGTAGTAATCATTTTTACAGTTATTTATTTTAAATTGATTGATGATTGCTTTATAATATTGGTTTGATCTCTGCCATACATTAATATGAATTAACCATATATGTACATATATCCCTTCCCTCTTGAACCTCCTTCCTACCTCCCACCCTTTCCCACCCCTCTAGGTTGTCACAGAGCCCCAGGCTAATACTCATTTATTCTGCTGATAATCCCTAGCCTCTATTCTGAACCAGACTCTGTGCTAGTCTCTGGAAATACAATGAAAGCAACAGTCATTGTCCCAATCCTTAGAGTTAGATTAGCTGGTTAGCTCAGTAGTTGAAATCTGAAGTGGCTCAGACCTAGGGATTCATATATAATCTTACAAAACCAGAATTCCTTGATAAGGGTAACTTCAGTCAGTTCAGTTCAGTCGCTCAGTCATTTCCAACTCTTTGTGACCCCATGGACTGCTAACTTCAGGGTTTATTAATTCTGTGGTTCAATTGTGTCATGGAGGTTTTTTTCATCTCTCTGCTCTGCCATCCTCACTCAGATTGCCTGTATCCTCAGGCTGTAAGCAAGGTGATTATTGCAGTTTAAGGTATTACAATGAGACAGTGATGCCAAGAGGTGGGCAATAACTTGTTTTTACTTTTAGCTCTAGTTTTGGAGAGAGGATTTTTAAAATTCTCTTCCTAGAGTCACTTCAGTGGATTCACTCATGTCTCACTGAAAAGAATCACATTTGTTCCAGAGACAAACACTCGCCAGGGGAGTGAGATTGCTCTTAGATCAACCAAATCCCCTTCTGGACCTGGGCAGAGGCTACTTCTGCTGAGGCACATGGAAATTTGTGGAAAGGACCAGTTAGTCTCTCCCATCAGGAAGCTTCCATAAGTCTCTTATACTTATCCTTTAGAGGGCAGATATAATGAAAACCACAATTACAGAAAACTAATCAAACTGACGACAGGGACCACAGTCTTGTCTAATTCAATGAAACTATGAGCCACGCCATGTACGGCCACTCAAGACAGACGGTACATGGTGGAGAGTTCTGACAAAATGTCACTGGAGACAGAAATGGCAAACCATTTCAGTATTCTTGCCTTGAAAACTCCATGAACAGTATTGAAAGGCAAAAGATATGACTCTGAAAGATGAACTTTCTAGATCAGTAGGTGCCCAATATGCTACTGGAAAAGAGTGGAGAAATAACTCCAGAAAGAATGGAGATGGAGTCAAAATGAAAACAATACCCAGTGGTGGATGTGACTGGTGATGGAAGTAAAGTCCAATGCTGTAAGAACAATATTGCATAGGAACCTGGAATGTAAAGTTTGTGAAGCAAGGTAAATTAGAAGTGGTCAAACAAGAGATCACAAGAGTGAACATCGACATTTTAGGAATCAGTGAACTAAAAGGAACCGGAATGGGTGGATTTTTTTCAGATGACCATTATACCTACTAGTGTGGGCAATAATAAATTTAAAAGAAATGGAGCAGCTCTAATAGTCAACAAAAGACTCCAAAACGCAGTCTTGGAGTACTTGGATGCAATCTCAAAAACGACAGAATGATCTCTGTTCACTTCCAAGGCAAACCATTCAATATCATGGGAATCCAAGTCTATGCCCAACCACTAATGTTGAAGAAGCTGAAGTTGAATGGTTCTATGAAGACCTACAAGACCTTCTAGTACTAACACCCAAAAAAGATGTCCTTTTCATCATAGGGGATTGGAATGCAAAAGTAGGAAGTCAAGAGATAAGTGGACTAACAGGCAAGTTTGGCCTTGGAATGAAGCAGGGCAAAGGCTAATAGAGTTCTGCCAAAAGAATGCACTGGTTATAGCAAACACCCTCTTCCAACAACACAAGGGAATACTCTACACATGGACATCATCAGATGGTCAACACCGAAATCAGATTGATTATATTCTTCGCAGCCAAAGATGGAGAAGCTCTATACACTCAGCAAAAACAAGACTGGGAGCTGACTGTGGCTCATATCATGAACTCCTTATTGTCAAATTCAGACTTAAATTGAAGAAAGTAGAGAAAACCACTAGACCATTCAGGTATGACCTAAATCAAATCCCATACGATTACACAGTGGAAATGACAAATAGATTCAAGAGATTAGAATTGATAGACAGAGTGCCTGAAGAACTATGGACAGAGGTTCGTAACATTGTATAGGAGGCAGTGATCAAGACCATTCCCGAGAAAAAGAAATGCAAAAAGGCAAAACGGTTGTTTGAGGAGGCCTTACAAAGAGCTGAGGAAAGAAGAGAAGTGAAAGGCAAAGGAGGAAAGGAAAGATATACCCATCCTAATGCAGAGTTCCAAAGAATAGCAAAGAGAGATAAGAAAGCCTTCCTCAGTGATCAATGCAAAGAAATAGAGGAAAATAATAGAATGGGAAGACCAGAGATATCTTCAAGAAAATTAGAAATATCAAGGGAACATTTCATGCAAAGATGGGCTTGATAAAGGACAGAAATTGTAGGGACCTAACAGAAGGAGATGATATTAAGAAGAGATGGCAAGAATACACAGAAGAACTATACATAAAAGATTTTCATGACCCAGAAAACCATGGTGGTGTGATTACTCACCTAGAATCAGACATCCTGGAATATGAAGTCAAGTGGGCCTTAGGAAGCATCACTATGAACAAAACTAGTGGAGGTGATGGAATTCCAGTTGAGCTATTACAAATCCTAAAAGATGATGCTGTGAAAGTGCTTCACTGAATGTACCAGCAAATTCGGAAAGCTCAGCAGCGGGCACAAGACTGGAAAAGGTCAGTTTTAATTTCAATCCCAAAGAAAGGCAATGCCAAAGAATGCTCAAACTACTGCACACTTGCACTCATTTCACATGCTAGCAAAGTAACGCTCAAGATTCTCTAAGCTAGGCTTCAATAGTATGTGAACTGAGAACATCCAGATGTCCAAGCTGGATTTAGAAAAGGCAGAGGAACCAGAGATCAAATTCAAAACATCTGTTGGATCATCAAAAAAGCAAGAGAGTTACAGAAAAACATCTACTTCTTATTTATTGACTATGCCAAAGCCTTTACTCTGTGGATCACAACAAACTGTGGAAAATTCTCTAAGAGATGAGAATACCAGACCACCTTATCTGCCTCCTGAGAAATCTGTATGCAAGTCAAGAAACAGCAGTTAGAACCGGACATGGACAAAGGACAGGTTCCAAATTGGGAAAGGAGTATGTCAAGGCTGTATATTGTCACCCTGTTTATTTAACTTATATGCAGAGTACATCATGTGAAGCACAAGCTGGAATCAAGATTGCTGGGAGAAATATCAATGACCTCAGATATGCAGATGACACCACCCTTATGGCAGAAAGTGAAGAACTAAAGAGCCTCTTAATGAAAGTGAAAGAGGAAAGTGAAAATGCTCGCCTAAAACTCAACAGTCATAAAACAAAGATCATGGCATCCAGCCCCATCACTTCATGTCAAATAGATGGGGAACCAATGGAAACAGTGACAGACTTTATTTTCTTGGGTTCCATAATCACTGCAGATTGTGGCAGAAGGTCTCAGAAGAAACAGAGTTTCACAGGGAGAAATGGAATTCTCAACATATCAGCCAAATAAAGGGTAAAGAAAAGACTCAGAAAGAAAGTAACAATTGATGAAACCAAATTCAGGAGTACATATGTGAGCTCTTCAGTCCACCTTAAAGGAGATCAGTCCTGGGTTTTCATTGGAAGGACTGATGCTGAAGCTGAAACTCCAATAATTTGGCCACTTGATGTGAAGAGCTGACTCGTTGGAAAAGACCCTGATGCTGGGAAAGATTGAGGGCAGGAGAAGAAGGTGATGACAGAGGATGAGATGTTTGGATGGCATCACTGACACAATGGACATGGGTTTGGGTGGACTCCAGGAGTTGGTGATGGACAGGGAGGCCTGACATGCTGTGGTTCATGGGGTCGCAAAGAGTGGGACACGACTGAGCAACTGAACTGAACTGAACCTGTAGAAAGAAGTGTGAGTTTTCAAATGTTAACAAAAGAAGCAGCTCTCCAGTTAATGTGAAAAAGAGAACAACAAAGAATGAAATGAAATTCATGGTTCTTTTAAGAAATGTTGAGTCTGGTCAGAGCAGTAGAAATGGTTAATCTTTTTTTACTCAAATCCCTGATAATTATTAATAACTTGTCACAGTGGGAGAGAAATGCTATGGGGGGAAAAAAAAAAACTGTGATGAATTCTCAGAAATATGGTCAAAATAAGCATAAGAGAATATAATGTAAACAGAACATTTTTCGTGGACATAGGAAAAACATATTTATGTGAAAGGAATTTGTTGCAGTCATAGGGGTTTACTCTCCCTTTTCAGTTCTTTTTTTTTTTTTAAACACTTCCAGCATTTTAACTGCTCCTCTAAAAGAAACTAAATCTGGAAAAATGATACTTAGCTGAGATCAACTCATATAGATGACTTGATTTTAGTTAATTTGCTTTACAGAATGTCAAACTCAAAGAAATTATACGTGCTTCGATTAACAGCTTTTTAGTTGTAAGTCATCAAATCCAATTCAAGTTAGTCTAAGCAAGAAAGGTGAATTGACTAAATGAATCCAGCACATGCACACAATTTGAAGGACGGATTAGAGCAGGAACTCATGGAAGGTACTGGAAAAAAGACACTAAAAGCAATCAGGCTTTTCTCTTTCTGTCTGCCTTGTCTCTGCTCATTTCTATGTTCTGCTTCTTCTCTTCCACTGCACAGACCTTTTCTGCTTCTTACTCCAGGGCCAAGCAGAGTTCCTCTCATCTTCCTACCCCAACTCCAGCTCTGCAGCTAATATCCCTCCATCTTGGGAGATAATTCCAAGCTGAAGTACATTCGGCTATTCTCTATTCTGAATTACAAGAAGAGAAAATGCAAGGGCACAGACTGGCCCAGCAAAGCCTGTAAGACCTTGAAAGACGTGGCCCTTACTGAGGCTCCAACTTTGCATCATGTCCCCCTCTGATTCATTCATTAAGCCACTGACCCTTTGAAGTTCTCAGAAAATGGCAAGCTTTCTCTCTCCCCAGACCCTTTGCTGTTCCTAGTCCCTTTGGCAAGAGTAATGCTCTTCTGGATATGGACAGGGTTGGCTTCTTCTCAGTCACTTTTCTCCTTAGACATCATTGCCTCCTAAAGGCCTGCCTTGAACACTCTACCTTAAATGGGAATTCCTTGCCCATTCACTCTATTCTCTATCATAGAACTTGGTTAATTTAAATTAAAAAAAGTTCCAGTCATTTCCTTTCCTGTTTGCTTCTACACTTGGGTCATATCCATCTCCCCTAATTAAGTATGAGGAACAGACCATGAACACAAGTCATTGCTGATCCATTATTGATTTTCTCTGCCTGGATTACTAAAAATTCCACAATTTTTCAAGGTCAGTCTCTGTCATGTCCGACTCTTTGCGACACCATGGACTCCAACAAGCCAGGCCTCTCTGTCCATCACAAACTCCTAGAGTTTGCTCAAACTCATGTCCATCGAGTTGGTGATGCCATGCAACCATCTCATCCTCTGTCGTCCCCTTCTCCTCCTACCTTCGTTTTCTAGCATTTTCCAGTCTTTCCCAGCATCAGGATCTTTTACAATGAGTCAGATAGGTTAAAATTCTCTGATCTGCTGGAAATTTTTGACTGTTTTGACCTGCATAGATTTGCTTTCTCTGATATCCTCTTGTTCATATAACCAGATTTACAGATTTTTAAAAAACTAATTAATTAATTTTAATTGGAGGTTAATTATTTTACAATCAGCTTAGTTCAGTCACTCAGTCGTGTCCGAATGAAGTTTCAGCTTCAGCATCAGTCCTTCTGATGAACACCCAGGACTGATCTCTTTTAGGATGGACTGGTTGAATCTCCTTGCAGTCCAAGGGACTCTCAAGAGTCTTCTCCAACACCACAGATCAAAAGCATCAATTCCTCGGCACTCAGCTTTCTTTATAGTCTAACTCTTACATCTATACATGACTACTGGAAAAACCATAGCCTTAACTAGATGGACCTTTGTTGGCAAAGTAATGTCTCTGCTTTTTAATATGCTGTCTAGGTTGGTCATAACTTTCCTTCCAAGGAGTAAGTGTCTGCTAATTTCATGGCTCCAGTCACAGTCTGCAGTGATTTTGGAGCCCCCAAAATAAAGTTTGCCACTGATTCCACTGTTTCCCCATCTACTTGTCATGAAGTGATGGGACCAGATGCCATGATCTTAGTTTTCTGAATGTTGAGCTTTAAGCCAACTTTTTCACTCTCCTCTTTCACTTTCATCAAGAGGCCCTTTAGTTCTTCTTCACTTTCTGCAATAAGGGTGGTGTCATCTGCATATCTGAGGTTATTGATATTTCTCCCGGCAATCTCGATTCCAGCTTGTGCTTCTTCCAGCCCAGCGTTTCTCATGATGTACTCTGCATATAAGATTCCATGTGCACTTGAGAAAAAGGTGAAATTCATTGTTTTGTGGTGAAATGTCCTATAAATATCAATTAGGTCTAACTTATCCATTGTATCTTTTAAAGTTTGTGTTTCCTTGCTAATTTTCTGTTTAGTTGATCTATCCATAGGTGTAAGTGGGGGTATTAAAGTCTCCCACTATTATTACGTTACTGTTAATTTCCCCTTTCATACTTGTTAGCATTTGCCTTACATATTGCAGTGAAGTCCTATGTTGGGTGCATGTATATTTATAATTGTTTATCTTCTTCTTAGATTGATCTTTTGATCATTATGTAGTGTCCTTCTTTGTCTCTTTTCGTGGCCTTTATTTCAAAGTCTGTTTTATCTGATATGAGTATTGCTACTCCTGCTTTCTTTTGGTCTCAGAATTTTGATGCAACCATTCTCTCCCTCTCTTTTTTCTTTTTGCATATATGCACATCTGTCTTCTCAGTAAGATTATCAATTTTAGAAAACAGGATCTCAGTTTTACATGTTGTGACAGGATTCAGTTTTACTTTATAAAACAATAAAGCCAAATACTTTGGTTGAATAAGATAGAGGTTTATTACTTGCTAATGTAAAAGAAATCTGGAGCTGTAGTTTCAGAATGGCATGGAAATTACACCATCATTAGAGACCCCAGGCTCCTTGCTTTCTTTTGTTTTATGATCCTTAATATGTAACTTTTCAATCAGTTTTGAAAGCTTAAGGCACCTCTTTGTAGGCAACCTTGACAGGTGGGAAAACTGTACTCTGGGATGTTGTATCTACTGTTACATGTTGTATGCTCCATATTCTGTTGAATAGTGCCCCTCCTTCAATTCCTGTTTATTTACCAACTGTAAATGTGACTTTATTTGGAAGTAGGGTCTTTGTCCCTATCATGGATGTGAGCCTTGTCATGGTGAAAGGGCTCTATGAAGCTGTGAGACATGCAATGCAGGGCCAACCAAGATGAATGGGTCATAGTGAAGAGTTTTCACAGAATGTGACCCACTGGAGCAGGAAATGGCAACCCACTCCAAATCCTTGCCTGGAGAACACCATGAACAGTATGGAAAGGCAAAAAAATATGAACACTGGTGGGTGACCTCCCCAGGTTGAAAAGCATGCAATATGCTACTGGGAATGCACAGAAAGCAATTACTAATAGCTCCAGCAGGAATAAAATGACTGGGCTAAAGCAGAAATGATGCTCAGTTGTGGATATGTCTGGTGGTGAAAGTAAAATCCAATGCTGTAAGGAGCACTATTGCATAGGAACCTGCAATGTTAGGTCTATGAATCAAGGTAAATTAGACATGGTCAAGCAGGAAATTGTGGTTTTCAGTCTGTCTGCCCTCTGATGGAGAAGGATAAGAGGCTTATGGAAGTTTCCTGATGGGAGAGACTGAGACTCAACATTCAGAAAACTAAGATCATGGCATCTGGTCCCATCACTTCATGGCAAACAGATGGGGAAACAACGGAAACAGTGACAGACTTTATTTTTGGGGGCTCCAAAATCACTGCAGATGTTATCTGCACCCATGAAATTAAAAGATTCTTGCTCCTTGGAAGAAAAGTTATGACCAAGATAGACAGCATATTAGAAAGCAGAGACATTACTTTGCCAACAAAGATTCATTTAGTCAAATCTATGGTTTTTCCAGTAGTCTTGTATAGATGTGAGAGTTGGGCTATTAAGAAAGCTGAGCACTGAAGAATTGATGCTTTTAATATGTCTTGTTGAAGAAGACTCTTGAGAGTCCCTTGGACTGCAAGGAGATCCAACCAGTCCATCCTAAAAAATCAGTCCTGAATATTCATAGGAAGGAGTGACACTGAAGCTGAAACTCCAATACTTTGGGCCACCTGATGAGAAGAACTGACTTGTTGGGAAAGACCCTGATGCTGGGAAAGATTCAAGGTGGGAGGAGAAGGGGACAACAGAAGATGAGATGGTTGGATGGCATCACCGACTTGACAGACAAGAGTTTGAGTAAACTTTGGGAGTTGGTGATGGACAGGGAGATCTGGTGTGCTGCAGCCCATGGCATTGCAAAGAGTCAGACATGACTGAGCCACTGAACTCAATTCAACTCAATCAGAAGAAGGCAAGAGTGAATATCAACATCTCAGGAATCAGTGAACTAAAATGTACGGGATTTCTTCTAAGAATCCCTTAGAAGAAATGAAGTAGCCCTCATGGTAAAAAAAAAAAAAAAAGAGTCCAAAATACAGTACTTGGGTGCAATCTCAAAAATGACAGAATAATCTCTGTTCATTTCCAAGGCAAAGCATTCAACATCAAAGTAATCCAAGCCTATGCTCCAACCACAGTGCCATGGAAACTGAAGTTGAACAGCTCTATGAAGACCTACAAGACCTTTTAGAACTAACACCAAAAAAGATGTCTTTTTCATCATAGAAGATTAAATTGTAAAAATGGAAAGTCAAGAGACCCCCCAGAGTGACAGGCAAGTTTGGCCTTGGAGTACAAAATGAAGCAGGGCCACAGAGTCTTGTCAAAAGAACACACCGGTCATAAAAAACACCCTTTCCTGACAACACAAGAGTTGACTCTACATATGGACATCACCAAATTGTCAATACTGAAATCATATTGATTATATTCTTTGCAGCTGAAGATGGAGAAACTCAATACAGTCAGCAAAAACAAGACCTGGAGCTGATTGTGGCTCAGATCATGAGCTTCTTATTGTAAAATTCAGGCTTAAATAGAATAAAGTAGGAAAAGTCACTAGATCATTCAGGTATGACCTAAATCAAATCCCTTATAATTATACAGTGGAAGAGACAAATAGATTCAAGAGATTAGATCTGGTAGACAGAGTGCCTGAACAACTATGGATGGAGGTTCACTACATTATACAGGAGGAATATATATGAAAATATACAGGAAAGTATACATATATTCTTTCTCCCAAAGGAAAAAAATACAAGAAGGCAAAGTGGTTGTCTGAGGAGGCTTTGCAAATATCTGAGAAAAGGAGAAAATTGAAAGGCAAGGGAGAAAGGTGAAAGATATACCCAACTGAATGTGGAGTTCCAGAGAATAGCAAGGAGACATAAGAAAACATTCTCATGTGAACAATGCAAAGAAATAGAGGAAAACAATAGAATGGGAATGACAAGAGATCTCTTCAAGAAAATTGAAGATACCAAGTGAATATTTCAAGCAAGGATGGGCACAATAAAGGACAGAACCAGTAAAGACCTAACAGAAACAAAAGATCCTAAGAAGAAGTGGCACGGATACACAGGAGAACTATCCAAAAAAGGCCTTAATAATCTGGATAATCACAATGTTGTGGTCACTCATCTTGAGCCAGATACCTGGAGTGTGAGGTCAGGTGGGCCTTGGGAAGCAGTACTACAAGCAAAGCTAGTGGAGGTGACAAAATTCCTGCTGGGTGGTTTAAAATCCCCAAAATGATGCTGCAGAAGAGTTGCATTCAATATATTAGCAAATTTGGAAAACTCAGCTGTGGCCACAGGACTGGAAAGGGTCAATTTCCATTTCAATCTCCAAGAAGAGCAATGCCAAAGAATGTTCAAACTACCATACAATACCGTTCATTTCACAATCTGGCAAGATTATGCTCAAAGTCCTTCAACGTATGCTGCAGCAAGTTGTGAACTCAGAACTTTCAGATGTATGAGCTAGGTTTTGAAGAGGCAGAAGAACTAGAGATCAAATTGCCAACTTTCATTGGATCATGGAGAAAGCAACAGAGTTCCAGACACATAGCTGCTTCTGCTTCATTGACTAAATGAATAAATGCTAAATAGACTAAATGCTAAAGCCTTTGACTGTGTGGAGCACAACAAACTGTGGAAAAATTCTTAAAGAGATAGGAGTACCAGGACACCTGACCTGCCTCCTGAGAAATCGGTATGCAGGTCAAGAAGCAACAGTTAGAACCAGATATGAAACAACTGACTGGTTCCAAATCAGGAAAGGAGTATGACATGGCTGTATATTGTCACCTTGCTTATTTAACTTCTATGCAGAGTTATGTACTCATCATGCAAAATGCTGGGCTGGATGAATCACCAGCTGGAATCAAGATTGCCAGAAGAAATATCAACAGCCTCAGCTATGAAGTTGATACCACTCTAACGGCATAAAGTGAAGAGAAAAAGAGCCTCTTGATGAAAGTAAAAGAGGAGAGTGAAAAAGTTGGCTTAAAACTCAACATTCAAAAAACTAAGATTATGGCATCCAGTTTTATAATTTCATAGCAAATAGATGGGGAAACAATGGAAACAGTGAAATAATATTTTTTGGGCTCCAAAATCCCTGCAGATGATTGCTGCAGCTATGTAATTAAAAGATGCTTGCTCCTTGGAAGAGAAGCTATAATAAACCTAGACAGCATATTAAAAAGAAGAGACATTATTTTGCTGACAAAGGTCCATCTAGTCAATGCTCTGGTTTTTCCAGTAGTCATGTATGGACATGAAAGTTGGACCATAAAAAAGCTGAGCAATGAAGAATTGATGTTTTTGAACTGTGGTGTTGTAGAAAACTCTTGAGAGTCCCTTGGACTGCATGGAGATCAAACCAGTCAATCCTAAAGGAAATCAGTCCTGAATATTCATAAGAAGGACTGATGCTGAAGGTGAAGCTCCAATGCTTGGGCCACCTGATGTGAAGAGCTGACTCATTGGAAAAGATCCTGATGCTGGGAAAGACTGAAGGCAAAAAGAGAAGGGGGAGGCAGAGGATGAGATGGTTATATAGCACCACTGAATCAATGGACATGAATTTGAGCAAACTCTTTGCAGATGAACCTGGCATGCTGTAGTCCATGGGGTTGCAAAGAGTAAGACACAACATATTGACTGAACAACAACAGCAAGGGTCTTTGTAGTTGTACTCAAATTAAAATGAAGTCCTGTTGGATCAGGGTGACATCTAGATCTAATAAATGGTATATTCATAAAAAGAGGGAAATTCAGACTGAGACTCACAGAGAGACACATGGAAGAATGCCATGTGATGCAGTAGGTAAAAATTGGAGTGATGCAGCTACAAGCCAAAGAATACTAAAGATTGGTGGTAACCACAAGAAGTTGGGAAGAGGCAAGAATTGATTCTTCCATAGAGTTTTCATGAAATTCTAATCTCCAGAACTGTGAGAAAATAAATTTCTTCTGTGCTAAGTCATATGAGTGAGTGAGTGAGTGAGTGAGTGAAGTCGCTCAGTCATGTCCGACTCTTTGCGACCCCATGGACTGTAGCCCACCAGGCTCCTCTGTCCATGGGATTCTCCAGGCAAGAATACTGGAGTGCGTTGTCATTTCCTTCTCCAGGGGATCTTCCCAACCCAGGGATCGGACCTAGGTCTCCCGTGTTGCAGGCAGATGCTTTATCCTCTGAGCCACCAGGGAAGCCCCAATCATATAGTTGGCGGTAATTTGTTACACTAGCTGTAGGAAACAAATATAGTCCCTCAGTAGTCTCAACATGTGCATCTATGAAGGGAAGCATAGGAGTGGGATGAGTTCTCTCATCATCACCTTATGTGACTCACCTGTGGAATTTATGCCTCCTGTTCAACAGGACTGGTTGTGCCCAAATAGAATCTCCTGTTTCCTGGAGTAGAGATGATGGTAGTGGTGGAGAGGGCCCACAAGGGGACATGCTAGTTCTCTATACTTAAAACTATAATTATTATTACAACCTGCTCATTTGGGCATTTTCTGCTACAATAACAACAGACAGAGAAAGACTGATGATACTGATGTGTTAACTGATCCAAGTTATCATGAAGAATTAGAATTGCTGAAACAAAGAGTTCAGGTAAGAGCATATCTGGAATCTAAATGAATCACTGTGATATCTCTTGGTATTTCCGTGTCCTGTATTAATGATGAAGAGGTAACTGTCATAACCCTTGCTTGACAAGGGCAAGGCAACTAGGGATGCACATCCTTTAAGGATGAAGTTCTGGATTATTCCCTCAGGCAAGCAGTCTAGATCAATTGAAGTGCTGGCTGAGTGTGAGAAAAACCTAGGTTTGGTTTTGCTGGAGGTGGATGAAGACTGTCAATTACTATTTCAAGACCTGCTGTTTGTTCCACTATCTCTCTTGGACTGAGCACATGCAGAGACTGTGGCTATTCACTACCTTAAATAGGACTAAAATGTTGGACTTAATAGAGATCTAAGTGATAGAAGGGTGGACAGTATTAAACACCTCGTGCGTCATTTAAATCCATTCAGTCTCATTTCCTATCCCAGGCACTTCTGTAGCAGCATCTCCATGTAGACTTTGACTAGCTTTGTATGTTGAAGTTTGATAACACTTCTACTTGGGCCAACACTAAATAATTCTTGCTTCCTTTCTCAAGGATTTGCTAACGCCCCTACTGGGGACACTTGTTGAAATCTACTTGACATTTTTTGCCCATGAAGCTACCCTTTTAGCAAGGGGAGGAGTCAATGGATAAATTTGTCTTCTTACCAAATCTAAAGTGTAAAGGGCTTCCCTGGTGACTCAGATGGTAAAGAGTCTGCCTGCAATGCAGGAGACCTGAGTTTTATCCCTGGGGCGGGAAGATCCTCTGAAGAAAGGAATAGCTACCCACTCCAATATTCTTGCCTGGAGAATTCCATGGACAGAGGAACCTGTCAGGTACAGTCCATGGGGTCACAAAGAGTTGGACATGACTGAGCGACTAACACTTTGAGATTCACTTCATACTCTTCTTCACAATGTCACATGGAGGTGAATGTCAGATGTTCATCTTTATGGTCAGCTGAAGTCGCCGTATTGTCTTTTCTTACTCCCCTGTTTTACTTCCTCTTAACTTTTTTCCCTCTTCAGAGCATTACTTCCCAAATAAATTACTTCTATGTCAGTCTTTTTCTCAGTCTCTTCTTTTGAGGAAATACAATCTAAGTTAAAAAAAAAAAGATTTAATATTTATTCTGCCTTAGGCATAAGTGTCTGACAGCATTTTGATGTTACATTGCTCAGAATACGTACAGTTCAACAGAGTAAACATTTATGTTCAAAGGGCTGACTCTTCATACGGGTTTTCAGACATTGGTGATACCTGATATAGTATTTTTTGCATTGAGGGGTCTTCTTTACACTTTTCAACTACGGCAGGATCACAGACTGACTTATTTAGTTCTTTCTGGGTTCTTAACCATTTATTCAGACTTTAGCATCTAAGTAATAGTGTAGTGTAGTGTTAGTCACTCAGTCGTGTCTGACTTTTTGCAATCTAAGTAATAACAACTCCCAATAACTTCCTGCAGAAGACACAGCTTGAGATAAAAATGCCAAAAACACATGATGTTAGAATGCTCTACTGCCTTTCACAGTAGGTTTCAGGAAAATATATTTGGTTATCTGATCTCTGACTTTATCCCAACAGGGTTTCACCCACTTTCAGTCATATTAAGTCTTCATGGAAAAAAGCAAACTCGTTCCTTGGTTAACTGCAGCTGTTTCATTTGTCTTGTTTCATATAGAACTTAAAACACTCCATTAATTTGGTTCATACTGCTTTAAGAGCTAATTTACTACACTTTATCTGACTTACTCCTATTTGTCATCAAGGAGAATTGCACCTATTTTAATAATCCATGGCATTCAGCCTGAGCGGGGTAATGTCTTGCAGAATATAGAAGGTGCCTGCTGGGAAGTCCCAGCACCTGGTGGATTAGACTCTCTTTATGTGAAGACACCTCTTGGGGGCACTTAAAAATATTTTGTGGGAGATGGAAGAAACCAGATTAGATTCATAGGTATTGAATTTGGGGAGGTGTTAACAACTGGGAAAATTTGCATTGTTCCTGTTAATGTGTTTTTTTCCCAACATTTATTAGACTAATAAGCCCTGTGTGTACTCAGGTCACAGTATTATTCTCGTTTTCAAGTGAAAAAGTTGAGGCACAACTGGCACAAATAATGTGCTTGGAGCCATTTGACTGAAAGCTGGAAGACAGGAATACAATTCGATTTCCACATCTAACTCTTGTGTTAGTCATTGTTATTTGGTCTTGAGCAAGTTCATTGGCTGGAGCTTCAAATTTCCCAAAGTTCTCTGTTTCTTACAGATTTTAGGTAGCTTTGATTCTTCTTTGTCAGTTACTGTTTTTCATGTTTTCAGGGCTTGTTTTCTGTCTATTCCTTTTTTTTTTTTTCCAAATTTGTTTTTATTGGAGGATGATTGCTTCACAATATTATGTTGCTTTTTGCTGAACAACATCATGAATCAGTCAAAGTGTATGGATATCCCTTTCCTCTTGAGCCTACCTGTCACCCTCTGCATCCCACCCCTCTGTGTCATCACAGATAATAGAGCTGAATTCCCTGTGCCATATAGTGGCTTCCCACTAGCCATCTATTTTATCCATGGTAGTATATATGTTGATGCTAATCTCTCAATTTTTCCCACCCTTTCCTTCCCCCACTGTGTTCACAAGTTTGTTCTTTATGTTTGTATCTCTGTTCCTGCCCTGTAAACAGGTTCCTCAGTACCATTTTTCTAGATTCCATATATATGTGTTAAATATGACATTTGCTTTTCTCATTCTGACTTACTTCACTCTGTATGACAGACTCTAGGTTCATTCACCTCACTACTTCTGACTATTTTGTTCCTTTTTATGGCTGAGTAATATCCATTGTATGTATGTACCACAACTTCTTTATCCATTCATATATCAATGAACATTCTGTCTATTCTTACACTTAGTTTTCAAAGCTTCAGCCACAGTGCCCTCTCTTTCATAAGGCATGCATCTCTACTCATGAAACAGGACAGGTTCTAGAGTTGTGGTCACCTGTGGCTTTGGAACAATTGGAATGTGGCTAGTGAGAACGGAGAGGAGCTGTAGAGGTAAATAATACACTGGATTTCAAAGACTAAATATGAAAAGAAGGATTATAAAATATCTCATTTATATATATTTCTATTGATTTCATGTTGAAATGGTGATATATAGATTTGTTGTTTTGTTGCTGAGTCAAGTCTGACTCTTTTACAACCCCATGGACTGTAGCCAGCCAGGCTCCACTGTTCATGGAATTTCCCAGGCAAGAATACTGGAGTGGGTTGCCATCTCCTTCTCCAGGAGATTTTCTTGACCCAGGGATTGAACCCTCATCTCCTGCATTGGCAGATGGACTCTTTACCACTGAGTCATCAGGGAAGCCCAATTTCAGAACGAGGGGCACCATTTTCTTCTTGGTTAATTTTCTCTTTGTGATGTCTTGGGCTCTTAAGTTCAACATTCATTATTTCATTTCTAACATAATACTTCTCTTCCTAAGCTAGGCCTTTTCACCTAAGATATTCCAGAGTTTTGGATAGTAGTATATACATTAGAATGCCAATTTACTATTTTGGGTAGGTAAAGAAGAAAATATCAACAGTTGATAGCAATGCTATATTCTTTTCATAATAAGGTAGACTCACTTTTACCAACTTTTCAAAATATGCTGACAACTACTTTCATTCCTCAAGTCATGTATTCCCTTGCTCACATATTTCTTCTTTAATGAATATTTATTTAGTGCCTAGTTTCCACATCTTGGCTTCCCTGGTGGCTCAGAGGTTAAAGCGTCTGCCTGCAATGAGGGAGACCTGGGTTCAATCCCTGGGTCAGGAAGATCTCCTGGAGAAGGAAATGGCAACCCACTCCAGTATTCTTGCCTGGAGAATCCCATGGATGGAGGAGCCTGGTCGCAAAGAGTCGGACACGACTGAGTGAATTCACTTTCACTTTTTCACATCTCACAGTATTAATTATTGTGGGTAGATAAGGGAGAAAATATTAGGGGTTTTTAGTAAAGTTATATTCCTTTTTATAATAAGGCAGACTCACTTGTTCATGTTTTCTCAAGATGACTTTCTTAACCCTTTCTGTTATTTTGTAAGCTCATTTTGTACTTACCTGTTTTGCTCTTATTTGTTCATCCTGTTCTTATCACCTGAAAAGCCTTCCATCTTATCTCTATTTTGAGCATTCAACTCAAATTCTATTTTTTCTTGAGACTTACGTATATTCCTTGTTTCCTCTTTCTTGTCCCAACAAAATGTGGTTTCTTCTCATGGGGTATAAGTTACAATGAATGATACTTAAGATGAATTATTATGGCTACCATTTCAAGTAAAAGAAGTTGGGATATCAGGGTAATTCTGTCAACATACTATGTTAGCCACCTACTCAGTGGAAACTGGTTTCATTTATACTTGGCTTATTTTGTTTTGCCTCACTTTAGATATTCATCGGATGCATTTTGATTTTCCTCTGCTGAGCCTATTCTGCTGATAAGCACATTGAATTCCTTATCTCTGATGGATTTTGCTTACTTTAAGGATTTCCATTCCTCATCTGTTTATGTGAATTTTCCCACTTGGTAAAACATTTTAAGCATAGATATATTGTTAAAGTCTGTGTTGATAATTCCAACATCTGGGCAGTTTCTGGATCTGGTTCTACTGACCATTTCCTTCCTTGGAAAGTGGCTGCATTTTCTTGCTTCTTCACCTGTTTAGAGATTCATGATTAAATGCCAGAAATTGCATATAAAAGACACATAGAAACTAAAGTAATAATGTTAAAACTCAGAAAAGGGGGTCACTGGGTGTTGGGTGGGAGTTGAGTCAGTCCAGTCCGTGGTTGACCCAAGTATGCATTTCGTTTTTTTAGATTTATTTGACCACTGAATCAAAAAACTGGAGGGCTGGGAAGAATCCCTCCTTTAGCAGGGATCTGAGTTCCTCAAGGGTCTGTCTTTGTTCACTTGCCTGCTCTCAGCACACTCTTGCCTTTGGGTGTGGATGGGGTCTGTCTCAGCTCTCCTGTTTCTCTTCTAGCCACAGCTGCCTCCTACCTCATGTTTGGTGTGAGGCCAGAGGTTTCAGAGGCATTTCTCAGCTTTCAGACTTCATTAGGCTCTGCGTGTTCTCCTGTTCCTCTCTCAATGATAGTAGCTGCTATATCAACGTAAGATCAGGAGTTCCTCGAGTGCTTCTCTTGGTTCTCTTGTCCTGTCTGTAGACTTCAGCAGGCCCCCACTGGATTTTTAGCATTTTGAAGCCACTCATTTTGTCTCTCCTTTTCTGAAATCCTTCAGCACAACTTAATCGCTCCATGTAGTAACTTCTTACATGGCATCTTTTAGTTTAAAACTAACAAACCATTTCACATTCTCTCCCCAGTCTTTTTAAACAGGACAGGGAGCCTGCAAAAAGACTGTTTCTAATGTCCTGGGCATAGTATAGTACTGAGCATTTTATACACATTTATATTATCTTATCATTATAACAATAGGTTATAATACCTTTTGTGCAGATGAGGAAATTAAGACTCAGAAAGGGTGAATTCACTCATCTGTTCCAAAGTAACGTAGTGCTTGTTAAGATATTTTCAATACTACGATGCCCATTTAAATATTTCTGAATTTGTCATACTTTACATAGATCTAACATATCTGAACATTTAATGTGATAGTAGTTCCCTCTCCTGGAGAAGGGCATGGCAACCCACTCCAGTATTCTTGCCTGGAGAATCCCATGGATAAAGGAGCCTGATGGGCTATGGTCCATGAGGTCACAAAGAGTTAGACATGACCGAAGTGGCTTGACACACACAACAGTTCCCTCTCACCAGAAGGCTATTATTAAACACTATCTAAGCTTTAAGTTAGGGGCAATAGATAGAGTGGTGAAAATGTCTCATAGAGATGTACTCTCATGGAGGTTACAGTCCAGTAATCACATAGAGAGTATTAATAGGAAGTGGAAGAGACACTCAAATCAGCATAACTTCCATCTTGACGCTAGACTCAGAAGCTCCCTGGTTGCAATTTCTTAATTCCCTGCATTGATTACATTATCAATAGCTCCAACTCAATGCCAAGAACTGAGGTACTGACTACTATTAATTAATTACTTGAGTTTATTTTTTTGTCCTTTAATCTCTTCTGGCTTCCGCTACTTCAATTATTAAAGATTTACGCTCTTTTGTGTTGCTTTACCATGCCCCTAAATTAGCTTTTCTATCCTTGGGGCATATCCCTCACTCAGGTACTGTTCCTTGTCTGTTTTTGCTTTAGTTATGCCCAGGCCTGCACCTTCTTTTCTGGTGGGTGACTGACCGTGACTCTGTCAGCAGGTACTATACCATTAAATGCTCTTTTATTCTTTGATTTTGGCCCATTGACCGTTTTGTCCTTGTGGAGCCACTCAGCTCTAATCAGGCTTATCTTTGGGTATGGTTCACACTGGAAAACTTGGCTTGTGCTCTGGCAGTTCATGGAAGTTTGCCTTGCTGGCTTTTGAAGACAGTGCCAACCTCATTACATATGATCCGTGCACGTGGCCATGCTTTACGCTTTTGTGTGTTCTCTATATTTGTGTTCATACTGTAATAAACTGGGAGTGATAAACAAGGACGGAATAAGGCCACTAACAGCACAACAAGTACTCCCAGGTGCTACTTCCTTCTGCTAATGTGAGGGCTTTGATCTATGGTGACGTTGCTGCAGATTTTCTCTTGGAATTCTCAAGGGGAGAAAGTAGAGTGATTTTACGTATGCCATGATGCAGCACCTTCAGCGCTCAAGAGACTACTTCTATTGTTCCTTTTATTGCTTTGGCTTTTTGGTGTTTTCTATGTCTTTTCTCACCTGTGTCTCCCATGACGACACTTCACAGCAGTGATACCCATCGAAGTGGTACTGTGTCCATAGCACTTTGAATTCCAGTGTGCCCAGACACCGTGTTTGATCCCAATAGCATTCTGATATCAGTGAGGGAAAGATGTCCTTTATGTGTCCCCTTCCAAGTAGGGGAGAATTATTTCTTAGTGTTTTAAAACAAATGGCATGACAAAGTGACAAAATAGTGCTGTTCAGTGATGCCGTAAATATAGTGAAGTTTCTGTGAAGAAAGTTGCACTTTCAGTTCTCTTTTCATGGAACTCAAATGTGATCTCACAAGGCCCTGGGCCAAATGACAAATTAGGTGATAGGTATTACTGGGCACAGAATCATTCTCCCTTCTGTACAGCTGGGTATCATAATTGGCCCAAGCTTGTACACCTTACTCTCTCCTTTGGTGGGGAGGTGGGCTTTTTTCCAGTTGATTTTTTTTTTTTTCCAGTTAATGGGCACGATTCCTATAGATATCCAGTCCTATAGGCATGCCTTCACATGCCGAAATTCCAGAGTTAACACAATTTAGGTTCTTGTTTACCTCCCCCACTCCATCTTTATGAACTTTTTAAGTGATCACAAGTTAACTATTCTTTTTGTCTTCAATTTTTCCCTTTTATCCAATGAGGTAAGAATAGCATATTACTTCTAAATGAAGGAAAGTGAAAATCTGTAAAATAGAACAATAGAATCTTATCTGTAACTTTTTCTTTGATTAATTAAGCTGTTTTATGGGACTCATATAATCTTGATTTCATGTCAGATGATTAGTGCTCACATGTAGGGAACTGTACATATTTAGAATTCATTAGTGTCGTATTTGCCATGTCTGTACTCTGTCTTTATTTGTGTTACTTTTGGAAGTAAACCATTTCCATACCCCAGCATCTAGTAATGTGTTGCTTGCAAAAAAAGTGACTTTTTTGTTATATATCTTTAAAAAATCAATTGAGATGACTGGAATATAGATTAAAAGGATAAAATCAGAGTTAATGTGTTATGAAGCTGGTATTTTCAACATTAAATGTGAAAAAGTAATATATGGTTTGTCAGTTCAAATAACACGGATAAATTGAGATAAGTTTAATGATCATTAGATCAGAAATGTTTGAAGGATATGTTAACCAAATATATGTATACACACACACACACACATATATATATACAGAAAAAGAGAGAGAAAATGAATATGTGTATTTGCCATGCTTTATAAAATAGCATTGCTTCATACATTGTAGAATACAATGTACTCATTCAACTTTACTAGAGAATAGTCCTAATGAAATTTGGCATTTTTATTCATAGGCAATATAGATTAAGTAACTACCATTTTGTGAAAAAAATACACTAAAGGTTTTATTAAAAATAATGACTTTGTGCTTGTTAAGTGCCCATTGATTACTTAAAAACTCACACTCATTTAAGCTGGAAGAATAATTAATAGAAGAATCATTTCAGAGTTCAATTTTCCAATTACAAAGTTTATTTCTACATTTACTGTAAAAGAGACAATATTGTCACAAAACATGAAGCTGTAATTTATCCCATTTTAACTACTTCTGTGTTTCAGGCTTTTCCTGAACATGTTGCTGCTTGCTCACCTTGACAGAAGCATGCTGGAAGTCATGTTCCAAGATGGTGATATGTTCTGTGAGACCCCTGGAGGCCTGGCTGTGGAGAAACTGATCCTAGCATACACTTGTGAACCACCCTGGCTTCTTGAACTGGAATTAACTTTGCAAATAATTGTGCTTAACTCTGCCCAAATGTGGTCTGCTCTGACAGAGTGTAAAATTGTTGTTTGGGGTGCACAGACCATGCCTGACTAATTCACTCGTGGACACAGAGCATTTCAGAGAAGGCATAAAAATGGAGGCTAATTGAGGGCTCTAATAAACAATTTGCTTATAGTCAATTTCCATTAAAAGGCCAGATAGCCTGCATCTGTTGTGGCTATTTTTCCTGGGTGATATAAATGCCTAATGTGCCAAAGAGACCATTTTTGCTGTTATGAGCTATACTGCTGATTTGAGAAAGTGAGAATCAGAATACCTTTGCACTGGCTTTGTCACTTTAGATTCCAGACTCCTTAAGCAGTCTTCACTTGGCTGTTCTAAAAGTCAAGAGGAAATTCTCCCTTTGCAACCTCTAAATGCAGCAAGGAATCCCCACACAAGAGCTCTGCCTGTGCTGCTCCTCAAGGGCATCAGCAGGGCTGATGGTACCATGAGTACCCCTTTTGCCAACAACATGTGAACTTGGGTTTGCCTTTGATCCAAAAGAAATGCTATCCCAAACACACATAATGGATGAGATTAGCCATCTGTGGTAATAAACTTAAAGACTGTCAGAAAATATGTGACGGTAACATCTAAGGGTGTCTAAAATTCCAATCAAGTGTACTGAGTATCATAAGGGGGACGAGGCTGAATGTAACTAATTTTGTAAAAGTGAAAGTGAAAATTGGTCAGCCATGTCTGACTCTGTCACCCCAACGACTATACAGTCTGTGGGATTCTGCAGGCCAGATTATTGGAGTGGGTGGCCTTTCCCTTCTCCAGGGGATCTTCTCAATCCAGGGGTCAAACCCAGGTCTCCCACGTTGCAGGTGGATTCTTTACCAGCTAAGCCACCATGGAAGCCGGTAATTTGGTAAGGGCATGACCAATTCATTTTATTGTACCCAATCTGGAAAAACTAAGATGGAACAAGCTGATGCAAAGTCTAAGATACAGAATCCCAAAGAGTCAGAAATCAGCAGCATTTCCTCAGGGATGTCTATGGGAGAGGAACACACCGTAGAAGACATAGCTCTCTCATCACCCGAGAGGCGTTCTCTGTTGTGGCACAGAAATGGTTCTTTAGGCCTGTGACTAACTCTAGACCTTGTATTTGGTAGCTCTTCTGTCTGAAACATAAGGAAGTATGAAGAGATTACATCTGTATGTGGAAACTGTTAAAAAAACACTGTGAGTTTTAAAAACTGTAGTTGCTTTACGTTGTGGTGGTTTCTGCTGTACGGGGAAGTGAATCAGCTATTTGTATGCAGCCATCCCCTTCCTCTTGCACCTCTTCCCACCGCCCACCTGGTCCACCCGTCTAGGTCAGCACAGAGCGCCAAGCTGAGCTCCCCGCGCTCTACAGCAGCTCCACACTAGCTATGCAATTTACACGTGGTAGTGGATATATGTCAATCCTGATTTCCCAGTTTATCCCACCCCTCTGCCTCGTGTCCACACATCTGCTGTCTACATCTGTATCTCTATTTCTGCCCTGTGTAGAGGTCCATGTGTACCATTTTTCTAGATTGCACATATATGGGTTAGTATCTGGGCTTCCCTGGTGGCTCAGACGGTAAAAAATCCACCTGCAGTGCAGGAGACCTGGACTCAATCCCTGGTTTGGGAAGATTCCCTGGAGAAGGGAATGGCTACCTACACAATATTCTGGCCTGGAGAATTCCATGAACAGAGGAGCCTGTCAGGCTACAGTCCATGGGGTCACACCTGCTATTTTTTTCTCTTTCTGATTTATTTCACTCTGTATGACAGACTCTAGATCCCCACATGCATCCCAATGCTCATTGCAGCATTATTTACAATAGCCAGGACATGGAAGCAACCTAAGTGTCCACTGATAGAAGAATGGATAAAGAAAATATGGTACATATATATAATGGAATACTATACAGACATAAAAGGAATGAAATTGAGTCATTTGTAAAAGCACTGTGATTTGAGACAGATCTCCCCATTACTATTGACATAGTAAAGAACAATTATAATTACATAGTTAAAGAAATTATAGAATTTATTTAAACTTGCTTTAATATTTAGAAAGTAATGGGAATGGGAAGTCTCCCACCATTTGTGGATGACGGCAGGCGGATTTACTTAAACAACACATTGGGACTTTGTCAAGAATCAATGACAGTGACAATAACAGGATTGGATTAAGTTAACTAGGTGGGAATACTGAGCCAACTAATCCCTATGGATCATGTGAAGTGAAGTCGCGCAGTCGTGTCCGACTCTGCGACTCCATGGACTGTCGCCTACCAGGCTCCTGAGTCCCTGGAATTTTCCAGGCAAGAGTACTGGAGTGGGTTCCCATTTCCTTCTCCAGGGGATCCTCCCGACCCAGGGATCGAACCCAGGTCTCCTGCATTGCAGGCAGACGCTTTACCGTCTGAGCCACAAGGGAGCCCCTATGGATCATGGGTGGGATATAAATTATAAATAAACAAATTAAGTTGATAGTGAAAGATCCTGATGGCCTAACAGAAAATAAATAATTGGAAAAAAAAAAAAAAACCCTGCTTTATGAATAGATACATCTGAAATTAAACTGACAATATTCTATTCTTTGGACCATTGTGAAAATATCTGGGATCTAGTCATGTTCACAAGGTCGCATATTTAGAAGAGAATATTTAAAAAAATACGATATTTCTTTACAATAAATGTCTTTTATTCAACTGATATTTATGAGTATTGATGATGTGTCAGCCTCTTTGCAAAGCACTGAGGCAAAGCACTGATCTCAAAACGCTGGAGGTGATAGAAGCACATGTTCACATGGTTACAGAAAAGGTTCCACAAAAGGGGATATGAATGGGTGTTATAAGAAGTACCAAACGTGACACCAACACATGCACACAATGCTCAGGGTATAAATCACCTCAAACATCAGTAGACACTGACAAGTCGTCAAGGCTACTGTTAGTCAAACAGTCTAAACTCCAATAGGAATTCGAGAAGGAACAATTCTGTCTTTACTCAATTATCCATCCATTTTCTCATGTTGACACTCATTAATAAGTATAAGGGCCTGTTGTAGTGAGGTGCTGTGCTACCTTTACTTTTTGAACAGGGTGGTGGACAAGCCATTCTGCACGGTATCAAGAGGAAAACTTAAAAAAGAATTTTTTTTTTAAGAATTTATATTGGAGTATAGCTGATTTATAGGGCTTCCTAGGTGGCACTAGTGGTAAAGAACCCTCTTGCCAAGGCAGGAGATGTAAGAGATGCAGGTTAAATCCCTGAGTTGGGAAGATCCCCTGGAGAAGGGCGTGGCAACACACTCCAGTATTCTTGCCCGGAGAATCTCCATGGACAGAGGAGCCTGGCGGGCTATGGTCCATAGGGTCACAAAGAGTTGCACATGACTGAAGCGACTTAGCACACAGTTGATTTACAATGTTGTGTTACTTTCAGGTATAGAGCAAAGTGAATTAGTTTTACATATACATATATCCACTCTGTTTTTTAAAAGATTCTTTCCCCATATATGACATCACAGAGTGTTGAATAGAGTTCCCTGTACTATCCTGTGGGTTATTATTAGTTGTCGATTTTATATACAGTACTATGTTTGTCTTTTTTAATTATTCATTTTTGTTCAGTTTTTAAAGCTCTTGTCTTCAAGCTTCCTCTTTTGGGTTATTCTAAATCTCTGAGCTCAGTTTTCTTCTCATGAAGTTGTTTACTGAGATGCCTTGCAAGCACCTCAAGTTTCAATTGAGAGTGAGGATGTAACCTGGGTGATTGTTACCAGCTTGACCTCAGCCATTAGGGAGGGTCTCACTCTTTCTTTTATCTGTTCTAGCTAATTTCCTGCTCCCATAGATTCAAGATGAGAAAGGAGCTTAGTTCAAGCAAAAGGTTGGGACTGCAAGATGCCAATTGTCAGGTTTAGAATAAGCCTTAAGCTATAGAAACAAGAAAAGATAACAAAGTATAGAGGTGAAGACTGGGAAAGGCTGCCCAAGCGAATGGCGTGTAATTAGGACCTGGATGAATACTGTTTGTCCAAAGGAAGGTCAGAAGAGAATTGGATATGGAGTGGGGAAGAAAAGAGTGTACTAGCCAGAAAAAAGGATGCTTGAGAAGGGAAATTATGGCACAACTAAAAAGCTCAGGAGAGTTTAGTATGGATGAAACTTCGGGCAGGGTATGAGGACAAGTGGAAGAATTTTAAGGAAGGAAGTGTCATTATATGATTTCACTTTTGAAAGACTACTCTGCAGTGCTGAGAGCGGACTGGTACAGAGAAATGGAAGAAGGTAAAGCAATTCTCTAAATGAGAATGACTGTTACCTCATCTAGAGTGGGGGTAGTAGAGATGGAAATATATAGACTTTTGAAAGCTATTTTGGAGGCAAAATCTGCAGAAACTTGCATGGAGAATCTTTTCTCATACAGGGGAGCCAGAATGGGTATTGATCTAAGTGGGTAATCATTTGTCTACGTGTTGTGAGTTAGACATTCCTAGAGAAAAACCTGTCTCCAAATATGATCCTTGTGAGCTGCAAACCAGTGCCTGCAATTCCATCATTAATGATTAATTTCTTATCAAAAGAAATTAATGTAAGATCTATGTGCATTACAGAAGCAAAGCCAGAAATTATGTTTCCTAGAATCCCTTTCCTTGTGTAGCTATAGGTAAGAACTCACACGTGATTTGGAAGGTGGGAAAGGAGAAGCCAATATTCACTGGACACAGGTGCACCGGATACAAAGGCAAAGGTGAGGTTCACTGTGGCTTCCCAGGGATTTCTTAGGAATCATCCTGTGGCAGGCTGAGACATTCGTGCAAGCTTATCAGCAGTTTCCTGGCAAACTTTTGAGAATCACCCACTTTGTTGCTTCAATCTGATATCATCAGTGTCAGTTTCCTTGACCTTTGCTGCTCTAGCCTTTCCAAAGATTACCCCTAATTCCTGTAGTAAACTCTTCATATTTCGAGTGCATTTAATGGTTTCTATTTTCCTGATGGAGTTCTGGCTGAAACAGATTTCTGTATCTCAAGTGTTTCCAAGGGGAATAGAAAATTTAAAAGTGGGAATCTCACATTAGTTTTATGAGCTGTTTAGTTTTGGAAGAAGTAATACATTTCTTGCCAATGGAAAATGGGTCACGGATAGTCCATGGCATGCAGTGATAAACTAGCTACTTAAATTATCATCTTCAACTGCCTAGAGTCACACGGCTACAGAAGATGAGGCCCGGGACCACTGAGTTGTACCAGTAGCATTTGATGGTGCATAAAGACTAGGGGGGATGGGAGGGCTGCTTGTCCCTGAATGGGAGAGTCCAGAGAAAGAAAAGCTAAAGCCAAAAACTTTCAATTCCAGCTCAAGATCCCTACAGAGAAGGACAAAGTATCTATGGCTGTTCTAGAGCCAACAGAGATTTAAATGCCGTTGTGACTAGATACGTAGGGCTGAAAGTTCTGAAAAGTAAGTCCAGAATCTGATTCCGTGGACGGCTGAATTAAGTGCAGATTGTGTCCATGAGCCTACTCTGTCTCTCAAGTTGAGGTGAGTTTTTAATTAGAGAAGAATGGGGCCCCGAGGCTATGGGGAATTTCGGTAGATTGTTATCAGTTTGAGTTCACTGAACCTCCAGTCATCCTTCTGTATTTCTGGTTTCAGAACCCACCCCATATAACAATACCTGGGTGTCCCAATCACCAAAGGACTGGATGCTGAAGTCACTTATTTAAAATGATATAGAAAGGTCAGCCTTCCCACTACGCCTTCCTTCATAACCTCCACCCTGTCTAAAAACTTCAGTCTCCACCTGAGACTGGCTCTGAATTGGTTTTCAATGGAATGCCGATTCTCCTCAAGACCCTCTCTGACCATTTTTCATTTCCTGCAGAAACATAACTAGACTCAAATACCTAATAATCTGAGAGACAAGCACCAAATCTGACCCATGAGGAATTAAAAAAAGAACTGTGATACTTTGGTATTTAAAATCAGCAGATATTTGGTAAGCGTGTGTGGAAATGAATTTTAAGTGTATTAAGCCATAGAAAAAGATATGTAATAATGGACTGGGCTGAATTGAGTCATATGGGAACACTAAACAGAGATTGGGCTTCCCCGGTGACTCAGTAGTAAAGATTCGCTTGCAGTGCAGGAGACACAGGAGGCTTAGGTTTGATCCCTGAGTTGGGAAGATCCGCTGAAGGAGGGCATAGCAACCCACTCCAGTATTCTTGCCTGGAGAATCTCATGGACAGAGGAGCCTGGTGGGCTACAGTCCATGGGGTCTCAAAGAGTGGAACACAACTAAAGCATCTTAGCACGCACGTATGCCCTCCCCTTCCTTAGCAGAGATTACATCTGTTATCTCAAGAATCTAGAAGGGGATTTAACAATATTTTCTGTTGACTGATTGAAAATTCTCAACTTAAATGAAAATGAGAAGCTGGAAGTTTCTTGGTATGCTATAGAAGAAAGAGTTCAAAAGATGAGAGCGATAGGAATGCTGGAGTGGCTTTATTAAGAATTATCTGTAACCATTCCCCAATTCTGCCCCCCAGAAGGCATCCCTTTCATCAGGTACTGAGACATATATTGGTTAGGGAAGCATCATCATCCCTAATAAACCCTATATTTGTTGTTCTCTGGAGGTCAGGGTTGATAATGGGAGATGCCATCTTTGAGATGTATTCTTGTGGGGATAGGATCTCAGAAAGGGAGAGGGAGATACTTCAACATTAGAGACAGCTTAGTCTAACAGACACCAAGGCCAGAACATTAATATGAATGATTTAAGTCTAAAACTGAAATAGATGTTTAGCCTGATGTTACTTGAGCTGTATAAGAAAATAATGAAATGAAGTATCCAGGTTCACTTCTCAGCAATGGATTTCTTTTACAGGACTCACTTGTGTCTTGGTTTTGATAATGATTGCTGTTTCCCCCATGGCCTGAGATACGACAGTGGTTTGGCACACACAGAGTTAATTTTAACACTGTTGCCATCTGTGTCTAAGCTTATGAGCAAGACCCTTTGGCTGCCTCAAAGGACCACTGAGAAATGAGAATTAGACTAGGCTCATCATAGGAATAAAAACTGTTACCACAATGAAGCAATCTTGAGTTTATTCTGCCTGTTTGCTTATGATTTTTGTTTCCCTTCCTTTAGTCCCTGTGACAAATTCTTGACCCTCTCACCATGCAGTAAAAACTCTGAGCATTGTTTCTGGTTCACTGAGCTCACAGGCACTGTCTGAGTGGTACCGATCACTAAAATCGTTTTGAACAATTCACCAGCACCTACTGTCTATGAGACCATGAGAAGATGTTGTTGTTCAGTTGCCAAGTCGTATCTGACTCTTTGTAACCCCATGGACTGCAGCATGCCTGGCCTTTCTGTCCCTCACCATCTTCCCGACTTTGCCTAAGTTCATGTCCATTGAATTGATGATGCCATCAACCATCTCATCCTCTGTTGCCCCCTTGTCCTCCTGCCCTCAGTCTTTCCCAGCAGCAGGGTCTTTTCCAATGAGTCCACTCTTTACATCAGGTGTCCAAAGTATTGGAGCATCAGCTTAAGCATCAGTCCTTCCAATAAGTATTCAGGTTTGATTTCCTTTAGGACTGACTGGTTTGATCTCCTTGCAGTCCAAGGGACTCTCAAGAATCATCTGCAATATCACAGTTTAAAAGTATCAGTTCTTCAGTGCTCTGCCTTCTTTATTGTCCAACTCTTACATCTATACACGATTGCTGGAAAGACCATAGCCTTGACTATATGGACCTTTGTTGGCAAAGTGATGTCTTTGCTTTTTAATCAACTGTCTAGGTTTGTCATCACTTTACTTCAAAGAAGCAATTGTCTTCTAATTTCATGGCTGAAGTCACCATCCACAGTGTGTTCAGAGCCCAAGAGGAGGAAATCTGTCACTGCTTCTACCTCATCTCTTTCTGTTTGCCATAAAGTGATGGGACTAGATGCCATGATCTTAGATTTTTAGTATTATTTTAAGATGGCTTTTTCACTCTCCTCTTTCATCCTCATCAAGAAGCTCTTTAGTTTCTCTTTACTTTCTGCTATTAGAGTGGTGTGATCTGCATATCTGAGGTTGTTATTTCTCCCAGCAACCTTGATTCCAGCTTGTAACTCATCCAGCCTGCCATTTCAAAGGATGTGCTCTGCATATAAGTTACATGAATAGGGTGACAATACAGAGCCTTATCATGCTCCTTTCTCAATTCTGTACCAGTCAGTTGTCCCATATAAGGTGCTAACTTTTGCTTCCTGACCTGCATACAGGTTTCTCAGGAGACAGGTAAGATGATCTGGTATTGCCATCTCTTCAAGAGTTTTCCACAGTTTGTTATGGTCCATGCAGTCAAAGACTTAAGCATAGCCAATGAAACAGAAGTAGAAGTTTTTCTGGGATTCCCTTGCTTTCTTTATGAGAGGATGTAGCCAACCACAAAAATGACAACACAAACTAACGCCTAAAGACAGTCTTCTGCTCAGTGAACAACCTTGAGCTCAAATTAATATGGCTGCCACAAACCTAGCCCCGTGATTTACACCAGGGCTGATGTCAAAGTTGGGAAGGGGAGACCTGGACCTGGAAACTAGAAATTGCTGACAGGCATTTGAAGTTGGACTCTGGTGAAAATGGTGGAGGTGATAGACCCAAGCAGGTAAATCATGATGTTCAAAAGGTATAGTAATGGGTGATTATGAGCCCTGACCTTCCTCATGGGAGTATGGGAGCATCTGTCTAGTCTTCCTGGGACATGGAGTATCAATATCTCAGGCTGGGAAATGCAGAACAATAGATCAATGAATGGATGGGTGCTGGGGGTGGGGCACGGTTAGAAAGATCAACAGGTCTTGGAGATCTGGGCTTCCCTGGTGGCTCAGATAGCAAAGAATCCGCCTGCAATGTGGGAGACCTGGGTTGCAAGCATCGGACACTGAGTCACTTTCACTTTTCTTGGAGACCTAAAGGAGAAATCAGCTGGGATATTGAGGGAGCAGTTCAGAGTCAAGGAACAAAGTTGGAGGGAAAGTAAGTTAAGTTGAAATAGACTGCAGCATGAGAAACTTAGGTTTAGTATCCAGGAGGAGCACAATATAATTCATTTGTGCAGTGGTGGCTGTATTAAAGATCAGGAGTTTGAGGGTAGAGAGTGAAGAGTAGGTGGTGAGCAGATAGTAGTGCCTCAGTTTGGAGATGGGTCTCTAGGGGAGGGCTCCAATTTTTGGAGACAATTGCCAGGAGTACCACGTGGTCTCTTTCTTGTAGTAGATGATGAACAGTATAGGATTCTGAGGTGGAACTTCAGACAGAGTGAAATTTAAAAAGTACAACACTGGGATATAAGGTAGGAACTTGTCTATAGAAATAAGGTAGTAGCTTAGGTACCAGAACAAGGTATAAATGCGTCTTTATATAAAGTTCATTAAATTTTCCTGTGGAACAGAACCAGTTCCAGGACCTGGGGTGGAAATGGACTGAAACAGTAGTTAAGAAAACCCAGCCATGAGTAGGGGAGAGTATTAGATGGTTTACAGCGCTTTATACACAAACCATGGCCAAATAGGGAACAAACAGTTGTTGGGCACCCATTAGCACAAAACTTTGATTAGTAAAAAGAAGTGGGGAATGTAAAGTGTGTTGAGTGTTTGTACATGTGCCAGTGCATGTGCATGTGTATTTTCCTAGGAAGAGGAGAGATGAGTTGCAAAAATAAGACATACAAACTTGGCTATAGCTTTTTTCGGTTCTCATTCTAGTCTAAGAACAAAGTCGTAAATATTTTCATGGGAAAATGAGAAGTATTGCAACTGAGTACATGAAAAGGAAGTCAAGTTTACTGGAATTATGGTGGTTAGATAAGCCCTCACCAGAGAAATATGGAAACTCATTTGGAAGTTTATGATATGGGTAGCCAGAGAAAAGGAGAAAGAGTAAAATGAGTAAGGAAACAAAACGTAATTCATGGGAGGAAAGACATTAGAAAAGAGTGGAGGTGGAGGTGCCTTGGCTTGTTAGTGAGAAAGACACTGGCTGGTGTGGAAAATTTTGTAGGGGAGTACTGTAGATAAAGGAGCTTCCCTGGTGTCTCAGATGGTAAAGAATATGCCTGCAATGCAGGAGACTCAGGTTCAGTCCCTGAGTTGGGAAGATCCCCTGGAGGAAGGCATGGTAACCCACTCCAGTATTTTTGCCTGGAGAATCCCATGGACAGAGGAGCCTGGTGGGCTATCGTATATAGGGTCACAAAGAGTCAGACATGACTGAGTGGCTAACACTTCACTTCTTCACTGTTCCATTCAGTTCAGTTGCTCAGTCGTGTCCAACTCTTTGTGACCCTATGTACTGTAGCACTCCAGGCTGCCCTGTCCATCACCAACTCCCGGAGCCTACTCAAACTCATATCCATCAAGTCAGCGATGCCATCCAACCATCTCATTCTCTGTCTTCCCCTTCTCCTCCCACCTTCAATATTTCCCAGCATCAGGGTCTTTTCTAGTGAGTCAGTTCTTCACATCAGGTGGCCAAAGTATTGGAGTTTCAGCTTCAGCATCAGTCCTTCCAATGAATATTCAGGACTGATCTCCTTTAGGATGGACTGGTTGCATCTCCTTGCAGTCAAGGGATTCTCAAGAGTCTTCTTCAACAAGACAGTTCAAAAGCATCAGTTCTTCAGTGCTCAGCTTTCTTGGTAGTCCAACTCTCACATCCATACAAGACTATTGGAAAAACCATAGCTTTGACTAGATGGACTTTGGTTGGTAAAGTAATGTCTCTGCTTTTTAATATGCTGTCTAGGTTGATCATAGCTTTTTTTCTAAGGAGTAAGCGTCTTTCAATTTCATGGCTGCAGTCACCATCTGCAGTGATCTTGGAGCCCCCCAAAACAAAGTCTGTCACTGTTTCCATTGTTTCCTCATCTATTTGCCACGAAGTGAGGGGACCAGATGCCATGATTTTAGTTTTCTGAATGTTGAGTTTTAAGCCAACTTTTTCATTTTCCTCTTTCACTTTCATCAAGAGGCTCTTTAGTTCTTCTCCACTTTCTGCCATAAGGGTGGGGCAATCTACATATCTGAGGTTATTGATATTTCTTTCTAGGTAAATCCAAAAGGAAGGAATGAAGTTTGCATTTTATATTTAAGATCATTGTTCCATCACATTAAAAAATATTTTTATTTACAATGTTGTGTTAATTTCTGTTGTACAGCAAAGTGAATCACCTGTACTTACACATACATCACCTCTTTTTTGGGTTTCGTTCCCCTCAGGCCCCCACAGAGCACTGAGTGGAGCTCCTTGGTTCCTTGTGCTCTACAGTAGGTTCTCATTCGTTATCAATTCCGTACATAGTGCATATGTGTCAATCCCAATCTTCCTGTTCATCTCACTCCATCTCTCCCGCTTAGTTTCCATAAGTTTGTTCTCTACCTCTGTGTCTTTATTTTTGCTTAGCAAATATGTTCATCTGTACCATTATTTTTTTGATTCCACATATAAGTGATATTATACGATATTTGTTTTTCTCTTTCTGACTTTCTTCACTCTGTATGACAGTCTCTAGGTTCATCCATGTCTCTTTAAATGGCACTATTTCATTCCTTTTTATTCCATCACATTTTGATGTTCACCTCATCAGGGCTGCTTTTTTGTTGTTGTTATTTTTATTTCAACTTCACCTAAGAACTAGATGGGATAAGAAGGTTCTAGGCAATAAATAGACTAACATTTTGGTTTATAGATTCTTGGAGGTGTTTCAAAGATTTCTTAACTTTTATTGTCACAAAGGAATGTTTGCTTTGTTTTTGTTTGTAGTATGGCTAATAAGCTAATCAGTGTTCAAGCATGATTCAAACCCTGGTAGTTTTCCTGAAAACCCGCATCCTCACCAGAGTATGGTGTGGTGGTGTTGTTTGGTCACTGAGTCTATCTGACTCTTTGCAACCCCAAGGACTGTAGCCTGCCAGGGTCCCCTGTCCATGGGATTTCCCAGGCAAGAATCCTGGAGTGGGTTGCCATTTCCTTCTCCAACACTATGGTGGTGACCCTGTAAATATCTGTTTCACCCCTGCTCAACTGCCTCTGGGTTGGGCTTATATGTATAGACACTGAGTTGCTTGCAGCAACATGCCAGTTACTATTCTTATATAAGAATATGTAAAAGTGCAAAAGTAATATATGTGTTTTATTTGACATGCATTTAATTGTACATGAGCAAAGTATGTAAAAGGACTGAAGCCTTGTTTTCTTTTGTAAGAAGACATCAATGAATGAATAGTGTTGTACACAAGCTTCTAGCAGGGTGACAGGAGACAATGATTGACTGCAGGGGTGGGTGTACCAGTGAATACTGAAGTGGGGATGATGCATGCACAAGGTGTCAGAGGGAATGTGGTTGCCCTAGACAAAGTCAATTAGTCAATTGGGTCTACATTAAGGACAGCTGTGTGGCAGGATATGAGGGCACAGCTATTGCAGGTTTGGTTTCTATTTGGGGGTAGAGATTTAATCAGAGTCTACAGGCATGACCTACTATCTTATATTATCACTACAGGCACAGCAACTTACCTATATGATGAGTCTGAAGTAGTTTCCTCTCACAGGCAAAGAATGCTTACTCAATCTGCAAAAGAGGAATTGTTATGCTCTTTGAGTGTTGTCTGTGGGAGCTTGTGTGTGTGTGTTTCTTTGAAAGCTAGCAGTGAAAGGCCAAGTAAAGCACTGCAAGGCAACATAAATGATTTAAGACCCAACAGTTTTGCCAGGGAAACATTCAAGACGGAGTCTAATCCTTTAATCTAACCCCAGTCCCTTTAAAAGCTTTGAGCTAGGAGTTGACTCAGCATGTCAGTGCCAAGAAGATCCATTGACCCTGAGTTCAGTGCTAAGAAATTGAGAAATGTTCTTTTTAATGTCTATTCAATAAATACAGCATCCACCTTGCAAGGGGCTGCACAATCCACCTCAAATCCATTATGGGATGTTCTAGTGGGCTGACAAGTTGTCCTGAGACAACAGCGGCCATGAGATGAGGTTAACCCTTCCCATGGAATGTAAATCATCACAGCTACCACCACTGCAGGCTCTCCTAAGACCTTGGAAAGAAGGTAATATTTGCATTGATATGAGGACCCTGTGGTGTGCACTTCCTTTGAGAATGAGTTCAGCTTCTTCAGAATACATAAATTCATACACAGATGCCTACACAGAATAACCACAAAATGATGTTTTCTAAAACAAAAACAATGACAAAAAGTTGTGAAATTATGTCTTTCTTTGTCATCACCCTTGGGGACATGGATCAGATTTTTCTCACTTCATCTGGCAGAGACTATTCCTAGGTGTTTCCTATGAGTACTGTGACCATACTTTATGAAGTTCACATCAAGACATGCTATCTGATAAAGAAAGTTCTGCTGATAATAGGTGAAAGAAGAAATCCAGGGACTGAAGCTTGGGTAGGAAAGTATTAGAGTTGTGTGAACAATTCAGTGGATTATAAGACAAATGGAGAGACATTGAAAATCAGGACAATTCTGAAATATGTCTAATAGGTTATAACTGTCCTACTGCATGGCTAGAGGGAGGGGTGAACAAATTGGGACAGATTTCTCCAGAATCAGACCCAGTCAAGGCTGAGGTTCAGTGTTTTGAATTTTTCGTATTACAATAACAGATTGCCTTATATGAAACTATTCAACTTACAGCAAAGAGCATATGATGCATTGGAGAAATATTTGTGGGATGATTAGTTAGTTGACAGTTTGTGGTGTCACATTCGCCAACATAGGGTAGTTGCCTATTGTTTGCCAAATGGCTAATCACTTGTGAGATCTATTCATTTAGCAAAGACTTATTGAATACCCTCTATCTGTTAAAAACTCATTAAAACCTAAATAGAATTTTGAATACATAGGAGAAAAGAATCAGACTCTTTGCCAAAGTTACCTTCCTCGCAACCAATTTCATAGAATTTTACAGGTGTTCTTTGGAAAAGGGATTCCCTTGTCAAATCAGTTTAGGAAATATTAACAAATATACAGAAGCTGCTTTACCAGAATTCCTTTCTAATAATAAGCTAATGCTGTCAGTCTTAAAAGGGGGAGGATGTGACATGCAGTGTCTTGCCAACTTTTGATCATGAAGTAGTCTTTTTTTTTTTTAAAGAAAAAAGAAAAAAATCTCTTGGAACTAGCATTTTGTAGAGCATATCTTGAAGAATGGTTGTCCATTGAATTCAAGTAGGATGACTTTTTCAAAGCACCCAGAAGTTTTTTGCAGTCAACCTTGATTTTCTCCTTTGTGTCTGAGAAGGTGCTAGCAATTTGCTATAGTGGGCTCTTAGGAGGCCAGATTTATGCCTCCCAACAGACTAAAGTGACTTCAACGTACAGATTGCTGGTGTTGAGAAATGTAAGCTCTGGGGATAAAAAGGGGGGTTTAAGCAGCTAGGGAATGTCTCAGCAGAAAAAAATGACTGAATGGCTCTGCTCTTCTCCATGCCTGCCATGCTCCCTCCTAGGTCTGTTTAGATCAGGGATAGGGTATTATGCCCAGGGCTTTGCTGCCTGTGCACAGAGTTGAGAGTGATTTCTTCTCTCTCTTTTGCAGCTTTATAGGCGTCTCATTACACACCTCCACATCCACACACGGAGCTCATATTGATACTTGTTTACACTTACCTTTTCTCCCCTTTGCAGAGGGATGAGGTATCCCTATTGTCTTAATCAGGACCATCCAGTGAGCAAGTATAGGAGAGAATGGACATTTATTAGATCCTCTGTCCCAGGTAGATGTTTTATGCATGAACTTTGGGGCAGGTATTACTGTCCTCATTCTAGAAACAAGGGAATTTAACTTGCCCAAGAATGGGGAACTGATAAATAGTGGGAATAAAGTGGTAACTGTGTGGCTTAGCCCAACTCCAATGTCTATTGCGTCATAAGATAGGTATGTATGCAAATGCGTTACAGGTGACAAAGAGTTACCTATGCATTATGTCATTTGAATTCTGAACTTTTGTTAAATCAGGATCCAGATTAAAAGAGAAAGGGCTTTTCACTTCTCCAAGGTCACACAGCAGACAGTAGGCTCAAAGGAAAAGATCCTGGTCTAGGGTCGGGCTAGATATCCTGCCTCAAAACAGATGACAGCTTAGATTGTCTTTGTAAAAACCATGACCGTCTTTCATAAATTCATAATGGTTCATAAGTAGCATTTTCTCATTTAATCCTTGAAATAATTCTAAATGGAGTTATTTTTATTTTCTGTTTACTCCAAAGGAGGACTATAAAGCCAAGAAAGTGACTTACTCCACATCAAATCTAGATATAATGCTAAGGATTTGGTAGTCATTATTTTATTTAACCCTTCATAATCTTGGGAGGTGAGTATTATTATTATCCCCATGTCTCAGAAGAGAAAACTGAGGCCCATAAACCTTAAGTAAGGAGTATTGGAGTTGGTCCTCCACTCTCTTCAGGCTCTAGAGACTCAGCTGTCAGCCCAGTGCATGGGTACCTCTCAAATTAATGCTCCACCTTAAGCCCTCTTTCTGGGAATTCCCGAGTGGTCCAGTGGTTAGGACTGATCACTCTCACTGCTGGCATGCATGCTAAGTCACTTCAGTTGTGTCCAACTCCTTGCCACTCTATGGACCATAGCCTACCCAGTTCCTCTGTCCGTGGGATTTTCCAGGCAGGAATACAGGAGTAGGTTGCTATGCCCTCCTCCAGAGGATCTTCCCGCCCCAGGGATCACACCCACACCTCTTTACGTCTCCTGCATTGGCAGCAGGGTTCTTATCACTAGTACAACCTAGGAAGGAGACACCCAGATTCAATCTTTGGTGGGGGAACTAACATCCCACAAGGGACTATTGACCCAGCCAAATGAAATACTTCTTTCTGATTCTCATTCTTTTTCCAATATAGCTATGAAGCTGTTAAGAACTATGGATGTAAAGTAAGACTAAGCCAATAATCAGGACACCTTCTCTATTAGAAATAGTAGGTGTGCATCTCAAAATGTGTGCACATTTAAGGTTGTAAATATAAACACAACCTACTGTGCCTTAAAATAACTCACCAACTTTAGAATTCCAAGAGAGGATCTCCACGTGCCCCACTTCCATGGCTTTGCTCATGTCATAATGAAATCCTGTCACAAGTCAGTCTCTTTATATCTGAGTCCTGGTGAGCTTTTCCTGATTGATTAGGATGGAGGATCTGTCCTTCAACCAGAACTGCACGGTGTGTGTCGTGTGACAGCCCGTGCATCAGTCTGGTCCTCCGTCACTGCAGTCGCTGGAATCCCAGATTGGCTTGTGCCTGGACATTGACATTCCGGTACTGATGCTCATGTGACACTGGGAGCTATTGTAACAATCTTTATTTTATCTGTGGCTTTTGCTCTCGGGCTTGGGTTGAGCCCCCACAGGGTTACTACGATAATCAACACCTCTAATTAGCACTTAGAAATGTCTGGCTCCCAAGGCTGTCATTAGAAGACAAGCTTGGTGTGCAAAATACTGAAGCTCTTGCATTTCCCCAGCAAAATCTTCCTTCTAAACCTGTGTCATGGATCGTGCTTTCAAAACTCTGCCAGCAGGAGACAACCCCTCCCTGCTCCCCTCATTTAGGAAGACCTGAATTCAGGGGATGAGGTCTGCCTGGGCAATTGGGAGGCTGGAAATTAGACATCACATCGCATGCCTGATTCTTTCTGCCCAGAAGGCAGGTCCTCATTTAGAGCTGAGCTCTCTGCCCACACTCTACTGTGATGACTGAGATGATGGGGTGTGAGTGATCAATGCAAAAAAGTCACCAAGCCTTTCTCCTCTGTTCCTCCATCTCATTTTCTTTTTACAAATGTGATGGGGAGGAATGGCTGAGCACCTGCTGATATCTCTGAGCTCAGCAGGCCCAGGGGAACACGGAGAAAGACACTATCTCATTCTACTCACTTCCACCCCTCCCCCAGCAGGGAGCAAGTGATGAGAGGCAGCTGGATAGGTCCTCAGTGGAGGTTTTCTGGCAGGAGGGAAATGATCCATTGGCCAAGGGGACCACCGTGTACCTGGGAGCAGGTTGGCAGCTTATTCTCCATAAGTCATCACCAAGTCAAGTGGGAGCTAATGCTGATACCAATTTATTGCTATTATTGTTGCGGTTACCGATATGAACACAAACTCCAGAGCAAGAGGGAGAGAGCAGTGGGACACCCAGCTGCAGCAGTGGATGTCTTTGACTTCCTCCCTCCTTTAAACACAATCTTCTCTTTAATCGACTGACACTGCATCACGCTCCTATCCGAATTTCAGGGAGCATTCTTAAACAGCTTTATTTATCTATTTGGAGAACCAGGGCAAATGCAGGAGGTGGTAGAAAAGGGAGTGAGGGTAGAAAGGGAATTAAGGCAGAGTGAGTCTAGCCTAGGCTCACTGGGAAAGCTCTATGTGTCCTCTACTATCAACACCCCCCACCCCCACCCCCTCCAATTCTTGTAGCCATGATGGGTGAATTTCCCCAGAACCTGAAGAAGAGCCTGGGGGACAAAAGAGAGGCTGCACAAGCCAGTTGCAGCCTTCATAACACAAAGATAGAAGACTTGGTTTCTCTTCTGCTCCTAGATGCTCACTGGTGAAGTTACTTCAGTGTTTTCTGGTTCTTATTTTTCCATCCAAAAGAAATAACAACATTTACTCCTAGAAGGCAGGAGGCAAGTGGCCTCTGCAGGTTACTTCCAGTTGAATAATTTAGGAAACTAGGTTTTGGCATTCTCTTTTCAACTTTGTTCCTAACAAAATTGGCCTCACTACCCTCTCTTTAGAGAATAAAGCTCCAGGCCAGAGGGTACTCATTCTTCTGCATTTACCTGCTCAGCCCTCAGTTGGATAGCAAGGTTACCAAGGATGATACTGACTATGTACTTCTCACCAGTAGCCAACTTATTTTGTTATCCATCCCTGCTCCCCACCCCCCACACATACACTTTGATACCTATTATCCTGACAATATTTTAACTCAAAGGAACTATTTTCTTTGAGTTAATAGGGTAATAAAATAGTAGCATTTCACTTTTTCTTGTATGAAGTGTCTAAGATTCATATTTAAAATCCACTCTCAAGCCCCTTCTAGGTATCGGGAACCATTCCAGGCGTATTTTGTGTACATTATCTTTTTAAGCTAATGTAACCTTCAAAATCAAACCCCGTGGTTATTATTCTATGTATTTTATACACTGGAAAACTAAACTGAAACATAAAGAGAGTTGAACTTGTTCAAAGTCATATAATGATCAATTTTGGATTGAAGTGTCTTTTGGTTTTCCCTCAAATTAAACCAAATGAAAGCAGGTTTACTTCATTTCCCCACAGTCCTAAATCAGGCTCCATCTCTACATAATCTGGTCTGGAAGCTGGACTTACATGTAATTTCAGTCAGGCAGCCCTGCCTGCATCTGGTGACCACAGAGCAGTAGACGGTGGTGTGGTGGTGGGTGATAGACATGGGCTTCAAGCTGGCCTAGAACTTGCATCTTGATGGACAGATAGGCAACCATTTGGGCCTCAGTTTTCTCTGTAAAATGGGATTGATACACCTTAAGATTAATGTAAAGGGCCCAGCAAATAGGTGCTCAGTACAGGTGACTTCTTTCAGACTAAGGCAAGCTGGTAAGTTTAATAATAACGGCTAGCATTTCTGGGAGAGGTTATAGTTTGCAAAACACTTTCACATGTTCTTTATCGCCTCACTTTTCTGGACAGATGAATATAAGAGGTAGTCAGAGACTAAGTATTTTGGTATTGACAACTATCAAGTAGTTTACTCTGAAAAGGAAGAAAATTAGAACTGGTGGGTAAAGCAGACTCAGAAATGTAGAACATGATGTTGTTTTCTTGAATGAGTACCTAGGAAATCTAGAAGATGGGAAATCAGCTTTCTCTGATTTATATCTACTAAAGCATGAGTATTTTATTCCACACCTGCTTTGTCGGTATGACCAGGATGAATCCTGTTTAGTCTGTTTACTTGATATCTGCCCAAGTCTGCAATCAACAAGAAAACACATCTCAGCATCTCACTTGGCAAGAGGAAGAATTGAGGCAGCACAGCAGCTGTCATATTTATTTCAGTGGCAAAGCAGGTCAGGAAAATTGATAAAATTAATCATACAAACTAGCAAACATCAGGAGTGAGAACGTGAAGAAACAGATGAGTTCCTGCTTCATTCCAAGCTGCACCTGCCCTTAGTTCTAATGGAATCGGTGCAGTCAGCTGATGGAAGCAGGAGTGGAGGGGGCCATGGCAATGGGAATAAAAGCCTGAAGAGAAATTGGAACATGAGAGATTATTGGGGCAGGTCTTTTTCTGTGGGCCTGTGGTGTCTGTGAAACTCTATTAAGTTCTCTGAGGTAGTAGGAAATCCATCTTTTGGTGTCCCATGAAGAGAATAAGTTCAGGACTTAATATTGGCTTGGCTCTATGGCAGGTGATCCTAACTAATTTGGGCAACAATTCTTTCCTGTTAGGAGAAGCAGCATGGCCTTGACGGCAGTAGCCTTTGACTCCAGATGTGCTTCAGCATCACCTGGGGAGCTGTTAAAACTCCTGATGCCCGCACCCTACCCCAGATGAGATGAGTCAGACTCTCGGGGGTGGGGCCCAGGCACTGATGGTTTGTATAAACTCTGCAGGTGATTCTAAGGTGAAGCCAGTGTTCAGAGCCCCTGGACTATAGCAACAGTTCTCAAACATTCATGTGCAGCAAAATCACCCATAGGGTGTGTGGAACCACAGATTTTTGGGCCTCACAATTAAAATTGTGATTCAGTAGCTTTAGGGTGGGGCCTGTGAATTTTCATTTCCAATAGTCTCCAGGGAATGACTGCATTGTTGGCCCAGAGAGGAAACAGCTTCTCCTTCTGAAGATTAAACCTCATCATTAATTAGCTGTATTACCTTGAGAAATTCATGCTGAAACTCATAAACAGAAACTCATGCTGTTGCCCTATTTATTGCAAAAAAAAAAAAAATGAGAAATGTACATGAAAGTACTTTGTAAACTATAAACATAGGATGAAAATAAATTTTTAATTATTTCTATTCAAATTTCCATTTTGCTCAGTGTGTAATAGATCTAGCTGTGCTCATTACAACTTACAGGGAGATTTATTTATTTATTGAAAAAGTAACTAACACATGCCATTATATATGAGGCCCTGGATCAAATCGTGTAGTATAACAGTGACATGATAAGTGTATCTCTCTCCTCACAAAGTTTATATTCTGATGCGGGGCCAAATTCACCTGTTCTTATATGACCTGTGAGTCTAACATGGTTTTTACAATTTTGGATGGTTGAAAAGAATCAAAAGAATATATTTCATGATTCAAAAATTATATGGAATTCAAGTTTCAGTGTCAGAAATAAAGTTTTATGGGAACATAGATATGCTTATTTCAATTTTGTACTTATAACTGCTTTCACTCTACAATTCTAGTGGACTGTTGTAGTTGTGATAGGGATGGTATGGCCCACAAGGCCTACAACATTTACTCTCTGGCCTTCTACAGAAAAGGTCTGCTGACTCCTGTCCTAGGGGAAGAGGGAAATCCCTCCATAGTAAGTGCTGGGAGGAAGAAAACAAAAGACTGGATAAGCTCACAGAGGCACAGATGTACTGTGGGTAGGGAGGCCAGGGAAGGTTTCTCCAAAGAGATCACATGAACCCAGGAACTAAAAAATGAAAGGGGCTAATCATGCTGATTTTCAGGGAAGAAGAGAACAACAGATACAAAGGCCCTGAGGTGGCCAGTTTGGCTCTTTTGAATCATATAAGAAGACTAGTATAGCTGAAGCATAGATTCAAGGTGAAATTGGGTTTGTTATTGATTCAAGATGAGGGCACAGAGAGGAAGGCGTGAGGTCAAGAAGGGACTTTTATGCCTTAATGGTTTTCCTTTTATTCTAAGTACAATGGACACTATTTTAAGGAAGGGAATGTACTGATGATAAACATAGCTAATGTTTCTTGAGTGCTTACTATGAGCTATGGGCTTTCCTAGTAGCTCAGTTTGTAAAGAATCTGACTGCAATGTAGGAGACCCTGGTTTGATTCCTGGGTTGGGAAGGTCTGCTGGAGAATGGATAGGCTGCCCACACCAGTATTCTTGGGCTTTCCTTGTGGCTCAGCTGGTAAACAATTGACCTGCAATGCGGGAGACCTGGGTTCAATTCCTGGGTTGGGAAGATCCCCTGGAGAAGGGAAAGGCTGCCCACTCCAGTATTCTGGCCTGGAGAATTCCATGGACTGGAGAATTCATGGAGTCACAAAGAGTCGGACATGACTGAGTGACTTTCACTTCACTACTATGAGCTGGGTATTATTCTCAAAGCAGTCCAGTTTTCAAAACAAAGTTGTAAGTTAAAGGCTATTGTTATCCTCATTTCACTGATGACAAAAGTAAGGTACAGAGAAATTCAACACCAAAAGTCACAGATTTGAGACTAGAAACCAGAAAGTGTGGCAACTGTTTGGAGGTGTAAAAGGAGAAACAGATCATCTGGGAAGCTGTTCCACAAGTCCAAGCAAGAGATAGTGTGGGCCAATCTAAGGAGTTCACATCCATACATGACAGTAGTCATATATGGTGAAGTTGGACTATAAAGAAAACTTAGCACCAAAGAATTGATGCCTCCGAACTGTGGTGTTGAAGAAGAATCTTGAGAGTCCCTTAGATTGCAAGGAGATCCAACCACTCCATCAAAAAATAAATCAGTCCTGAATATTCATTGGAGGGACTGATGCTGAAGCTGAAACTTCAATACTTTGGCCACCTGAGGCAAAGAGCTGACTCATGTGAAAAGACCCTGATGCTGGGAAAGATTGAGGGCAGGAGGAGAAAGAGACGATGGCAGAGGATGAGATGGCTGGATGGCATCACTGACTCAATGGACATGAGTTTGAGTAAACTCCAGGAGTTGGTGATGGACAGGGAACCCTGGCATGTTGCAGTCAATAGGGTTGCAGAGTTGGACATGACTGAGTGACCGAATAGAACTGAACTGAATCTAAAGAGTTAGCAGAAAAGATGGGCAGAAGAAGAGCCTAAGGCCTAATCAAGAGGTCAGGTTGATGGGACCTGTGGTTGTCTAGAGGATAGAAGTGAGAGAAAGGTTAAGGACAACTTTCAAATTTCAGGTCTGGATTAATATTTATTGAACACGCCTTTTCATACTGTCTCATGGGGTTCTCAAGGCAAGAATACAGAGGTGGTTTGCCACTCCCTTCTCCAGTGGACCTCATTTTGTGAGAACCCTCCACCATGACCCGTCCGTCTTGGGTGGCCCTACAGGGCATGGCTCATACTTCCATTGAGTTAGACTAGGCTGTGGTCCATGTGATCAGTTTGATTAGGTTTCTGTGATTGTAGTTTTCATTCTGTCTGCCCTCTGACGAATAAGGATAAGAGGCTTATGGATCAAATTGCCAACAGCCACTGGATCACAGAAAAAGCAAGAGTTCCAGGAAAACATCTACTTCTGCTTTATTGACTACACCAAAGCCTTTGACTGTGTAGATCACAGCAAACTATGGAAAATTCTTAAAGAGATGGGAATACCAGACCACCTTACCTGCCTCCTGAGAAATTTGTATACAGGTCAAGAAGCAAGAATTAGAACCGGATATGGAACAACAGACTGGTTCCAAAGAGGGAAAGGAGTACATCAAGGCTATATATTGTCACCCTGCTTATTTAACTTACATGAAGAGTACATCATGCAAATGCTGAACTGGATGAAGCACAGGCTGGAATCAAGATTGCCAGGAAAAATATGAATAACCTCAGATATGAAGAGGGCACCACCCTTATGGCAGAAAGCGAAGAAGAACTAAAGAGCCTCTTGATGAAAGTGAAAGAGAAGAGTGAAAAAGCTGGCTTAAAACTCAACATTCAGAAAATGAAGATCATGGCTTCCAGTCCCATCACTTCATGGCAAATAGATGGGGAAACAAAGGAAACAGAGACAGACTTTATTTTCTTGGCTCTGAAATCATTGCAGATGGTGACTGCAGCCATTAAATTAAAAGATGCTTGCTCCTTGCAGGAACAGCTATGACCAACCTAGACAACATATTAAAAAACAGAAACATTACTTTGCCAACAAAGGCCCATCTAGTCAAAGCTATGATTTTTCCAGTACTCATGTACGTATGTATGTGAGAGTTGGACTACAAAGAAAGCTGAAGGATGCTTTAACCTGTGGTGTTGAAGAAGACTCTTGAGAGTCACTTGGACTGCAAGGAGATCCAACCAGTCCATCCTAAAGGAAATCAGTCCTGAATATTCATTGGAAGGACTGATGCTGAAGCTGAAACTCCAATACTTTGGCCACCTGATGTGAAGAACTAACTCATTTGAAAAGACCTTGATGATGGGAAAGATTGAAGGCAGGAGGAGAAGGGGACGACGACAGAGGATGAGATAGTTGGATGGCATCACTGATTCGAGGGACATGAGTTTGAGAAATCTCCAGGAGTTGGTGATGGACAGGGAAGCCTGGCATGCTGCAGTCCATAGGATCACAAAGAGTCAGACACGACTGAGCAACTGAACTGAACTGATTGAATATGCCATCACCAGAATCCTCAGTGGACTCTATAATTTGGAACAGGAATCACAAATGCACATAAATACACCTATCTTACTCTCACTCCCCCATGCTGAGAACTGTGCACCTTTTGAGGGTATAGACAGTGAGCCTTTTTTTTCTTTTTCTCTGTCTCCAACATGTAATAGAATGTATGGCATATTACAGCCTGGTCAATATGATTTATAGAAAGTTGTGCAAATTTTAGTACTTATGCATGTTGCACATGCATGCACAGGCTCAGCCACATAGAAGTTTTACCAGAAAACTGTTATTTGAATGCTGAAACCTCAGTGTTAAGTAGATTGGTTTATTTTGCAGAGAAGTTGTTATTTATTTATTTCTTTCTTTTATCATGTCAAAAGCTTTTCAGGATTGGATTCCCTCTTGACCAGTCCTTGAAATTCTCTGAGTATTTCTCTAAGTATTTATAGTTCTTAAGCTTAAAAATAAATATTAAAAAAAAAGGTCATAAAAAGACTCAGAAATGTACATGTCTATGACTTCTGTTCCTTCTTTTTAAGGATGTTAGGAAATTAAAGAAAAATTGGATTTGGTTTATACACACTTCTATTCACAGATTCTTCAATTTCATCTTGCAGAGATCAGCAGAGAGTTTTCTGGCTCCTCAGTGACCTTTAAGTTCCCTTGATCCCGATGCTGTGACCTCTTCTAACTCATTGGATCCCTTCAGATTCTCTGAGATGTCACACATAGGTTGCCAGGCAACGCTAACAAGACTGGTCCTTACCCTGCAGTTAGGCATCAGCTGCTGTCACCACGTTTTAAGTTATTATTACTATTTAACAAAACAATGGCCAAGGCCTGTGTCTCTCTCAGTGGGGTACTCTCTCTGGAGAAAATACTCATGTAGATTTCCTGGGAAACTAATTTATTTTCTTTTCTTAAAACAGATCACTGTTAAGTCTGTAAAGGATAGACAAGGTCTAGGATAGGGTAAAATGAGTGTGGTGCTGGACAGATGAAAAGACCCAACACAGGCTGTCTTGAGCAGATAAATAATCAGTATGTGCAAATTATACATAGGAACAGAGCAGAAGACACATTTATTTCTTGACAGTTGCTAAGACTACCAGTGTTTTGGTAAATTCCTAAGTATGAGCCTGAACTTGAATTATAGAAACTGTGTACCCCAGAGCCAACGTTTCAGTGTGAAAATGAGCTTAACAAGTAGGATTTTCACTTAGAATTTTAGAGATGTTTTGTTTCTAATTCTTTACTAATGTCTGGCTAACACAGTAACAAGCATGATTCCTTGGTCATTGTCATTACTTGATAAGTATCTGTGGATTGGGGTTATTTATGTGATGAACTTTTCCCATTGTGCTTACAGATGGAGCTGATCAACCAAGCAGTCAAACCCATATTTATTAAGCTCCTACTGTTTGTCCTTCAATGTGCTCGGAAATTTGAGAGATGAAGTAGAAAACCTAACAGTTGCTTTTGAGTGCACAATTTATTTGAGACCATAATTACACAATCGTTACCTTTATTGAACACCTACTATGGGCCAGGCACAAGGACGAACATTTTCTAGCCTCTGTCTCCAGTCTGTACAACAGCCCTCCAGGGTGGACATTATTGCCTATGTTATCTTGTCCAAGGTTACACAGTTTGTTATGGGGGGGAACTCAAGTTCTATGCCAGGTAGGGCTGGAACCAAAGCTCTCCTATATCTCCCTGTGCCTATGGAATTAGCACACATGAACACATTCATGCATTTGGTCTTTCATTTAATATCTGTATGGTTCTACCACATACCTGACACAGTGCTCAGTGCCTGGGAGAGAAAGAGAAAGCCTCACAGGACCTACCGAATAAAACAAACAAGGTTCTTGCCTTCATGGGACTTGTATTCCAGTGGGAAAGAAAAACAAGCAAGGAGCTAAACAGTGTGCACACAAGTGAGTAAGCGAACAAGCAAGCATTTATAATTTCTGGTAATACAGTATAGTCTGATGAAATACAGCAGGGGCAGAGGAGACTTAACATGATCTGCTCCAGTTTGACTGCTACAGACCCAGAGTTGCTTACTTCTCATTCAGTGGGCTTTCTACTTCATGATTTCTTAGAAAAGCCAGAATCTTCAAGCATTTCTAACTTGTGACATGGGATCTGATGTAATTGGCTAATAGTGCTCGCTTTAACATCACTATGTAATATTCCATTTAAAATCAAGTTCAATAACTTTGAAAGCCAAAAGTTGAAACAAATTACATCTTTGTGATATATGTAACTGGATCATCTGCCTCCTGTTACAACTCCTAATTCTTTGACTTATGTTGATAACTATGATAATGATAATAAAGCAACAATTTCAAGAGTGTAAATACTATGCAATAGGTCCTCTGTCACTAGTGAAAACAAACAAACAAAACCCACTGATTTTCTCCCTATGTCTTATGACTCTGAGACGAGAAGAGGCACAAAGGAAGGTCTTTTAAATTCTGTCGCCTGCCTCCCTCTCTCCCCTAACCTGCCAAACAATGCAAAGTCACAAGTAGAAAGATAAACATTGCTGCAAATGTGAAGAGTAATTCTACTATTAAAGAAGAACAACCCAGGAAGACATAACCACTAACAAGCATTAAAAAAAAGCAGAACAAACCCTTGTATAGAATCTTGCTGACAAGTGCTATTAAATATTAATTCTATAGACCGTGGAGACATCATTAAACAAACATACACACCCTGATGCTGAATGTGCACTGGTCCAGGCATCTGTTTTACATGTAGCTGTTGACTAGGTGTAGTCTTTTGTGTTGCTTTTCCAGGGAGAAGACAATCTCCCCCCTGCTTCTATTAATTGTATCCTTACACATCATTGAAATTCTCATTGCCTTTTTGGTTATTTGTCTTGTCCTTTTTTAATTGGAAAGACAATTTTAGGGAAAATGAAGTGAGTTACCTGTTTTAAGACTGTCATGCATGGATAAAAATGCTTCATGGCTTGATGGTGATCTTTTAGATTTCAAGAACCAGCGCCACACACACAAGCGTTTAGAGAAATGACTGCATTGGGTGACCTTCGACCAGCTTAATCCTACTCTTCAATTTCTTCTCTTCAAGACTCTTTCAGTGAAGATCCTAAATGTTAAAGAGGAGAAAAAGCTACTCCACAGAATTAACAAAGCTTATCTACGCAGGTTAATATGAAAGCATGGATGGACTTTACATACTGTAAATATGAAGCAACAACCTCAACTTATATGGCATTATAGTCATGGGACTGCAAAGAGCCTTAGGGAGCATCTAACCCAGGGGTTGTCAAACTTCAGTAATATCAGAAAACCCTTAATAAAACACAGGCTGCCTTCCTCAGAGGTAGATCTGGGTGATGCCAGAGAATTTGCATTTCTGACAAGCTCCCAGGTAATGTGGATGCTGCTGATCTGGTACCATGCTTGAATCTAGTCTGGGGGTGGTGGTTTAGTCCCTAAATCGTGTCTGACTCTTGCGACCCCATGGATTGTAGCCTGCCAGGCTCCTCTGTCCATGGGATTTCCCAGGCAAGAGTACTGGATTGGGTTGGCGTTTCCTTCTCAAGGGAATCTTCCCACCCAGGGATCGAACTCGTTTCTCCTGCATTGCAGGCAGATTCTTTGCCACTGCACCACCAGGAAGCCCTTGGATTTAGTCTAACCTTCATATTTTACAGATGAGGAAACTGACATCCTGGGACTTTACTGTAATTTCGCATGGTTACATGTTTAGTTAAAGGCTGATATTCCATTGGAACATGAGTCTCCAGAGCCTAGACCATGCTTTTCCCATTATACCAAGGAGAATTTTAGACAGATATCATGGGAGGATTTCACTTCTGTTACTGTATCAGAAAATTACCCTCTGGGTTAATCATCCTGCTGAGGAATTCTAGAATCATTCAATGGTACCGCAGGGGAGCACAGAAGCAATCTCTCAGTCCTAGGGCTCACTTACAGGGCAGTATCCAGCCTTGGGATGCATGTGGCATGTGCTACATCACAGCCAGCGACAGAGATGGAATCAGAATCCACTCTCCAGAATCCCAGGACTGGGCTCTTTCTGCCAGCTGCACAACCATATGGGACAACCATCAGCTGCCTCTGCGAGACGCTGGGGCCAACTGAAAACACGGTAACAATTCCTTGCCTACTTTTAAGATAGACTTGGTCCAAGCAGAAACATAGCCAGGAGGGACGCTTCAAAACCTCCTGGAGAATACATCCGTAACACCATGTACTCCAAGGGCCTTTCGAGGGTCTTTAGTTTTCATGGTACTCTTCGTCCATCATAAAACAGGAAACATGATTTTTTATCCTTACATTGACATGAAGACCAGTATAATCCAGGCTGCCTTCATGATTCCATTTCCATTAGGACTTCTTCTGATTCTACAAGAAATTACCATGCAAGCTTTGTCGTGGGCCCCTCCAAAAGCAGGCGCTATGGTCAAACGTCCCAGTGGGCGAGCGGTCGCGCAGGAGCGCAGCGCTTTGCTGAAAACTCCGGCCTGGAGACAAAGGGGAGGGCCTCCACGGCCGTCGGGGCAGAATCTGGGAGCAGCGAAGGCCGGACCGCCCGGAGCAGCGCGCAGGTGGGACCGCCCGGCGCCGGCGGAGGCGGCCTGGACCGCGGGGCGGTGGCCGGGCTGCGGCCGCTGGAAGCGCGATTCCCGGAGCGGGTGAGGCTCCAGCGACCCGCCTGCGCCGAGGAGGCGCGGCCCGGCTCCCAGGATGCCGCGCACACAACAGAGGGGAATGCGGTCCTGGGCTTTTTTTCTTTTTGCATACAATTATAGTGATGGCATCATTTTTTTTGAAACAAACTGTCCATAAATGTCACTGAAAATCCGGGTCTCCTTTTATTAAAACTGAAAAATGTGTATAAATGTAAATAACAAATGACTGATACAGGGATAAGAACACCAGAGCGGCTGCTGGCGTCTCTCTCTTTCTCTCTCTTTTTTCTCTCCTCCTCATGTAATTTGCATTAATAAAGAGGCTGTTCCTTGTCGGAATGTGTTTCATCCGGTTTAAAATCCCAGGGCGATCCACTAGGAAGAGCTCTGGGAGAATCCAACTGTCAGAGCCGACAAGACAAATGAATCCCGGTGTCAGGAGCGTGTGGTTCAACGATGACAGATTGAGAAGAACTGTCCCCCTCTCGACAGGCGGGCTTCATTTTCAAATTAATAAATCTGAATAAAATATTTTTCCTTTCATTACGAGCGGAGCCTGTTTGACAGTTCCTGTGACAGGAAGGAGTAGCAGTGTTGATGAGAACAGTTTGCATGAATCCCACCTGGGCTTTTTCTGTTTTATTTTTACCTGCACTCTCTTCCCTGTTTGCCTCTCTCTTTACCCCCTCCCTCACCTCCCGGGTCTCCGTTTTCCCCTCCCTTCCATTCCTTTTCGTCTTTTCCCCCCATTTTCTTGTCTCATGATTCTTGCCTCCCATTCACTCGCTTCGCTATTCCGTGCTCTCTGAAATGTCACCCACTTCTATTTTTTTTTTTTTTTTTTGCTATTCTTTTGATTTACCTGCAGGCTATTACCGTGAATTAAAGGCCAAAGTATTATTTCACTAAAAAAGGCCAGAGCTAATTATTACGAAATGTTTGCTTTATTTGGTGATTGCTTATCACTGATCATATTATGATAATATGACACAATCCGGCTGGAGGAAATAGCTGATTTCTCTAATTTATAATTTCACTTTAGGAGACAATCCTAATAATTTCCTCTTCACCCATACAAAATAAAAGCAACCCTTTCAAACAAACAAACAGACAAACGACAAAAAACTCCTTTGTTGTCATTTTCCTCCCAAAGCCTAAAGAATGAGATCAAGTGCACCTTAAGAACTGAATGTGCACAGGCAAATCTTAATGCACAGGGTGACAGGCTGTTCCTCTTAAATAATTTAGGAGTACTTTCTGGGAAACAATGTGTGATCATTAGAGAAATACTATTGAGAAAAGTAACTTCTTGATAAGAGGGAGTTTTGTTTTTGCATTTGGTATAGAATCCGGCACAGCAGGCAACTTGCAATGTCCCTGTTCTCCAGTCTAAGATCCACAGAGTCAGAGAATAATTAATGTGACTGCAGCAGTCAATGACTCCCAAGTGCCCAGCCTGAATGGCAGGCCTCCTCCATCTTTTCTCCTCAATGTGGAAAGAAGGAAGAAATCCACCACAACTACCACAGTAAAACGGAGGAGGCGCCAGGAGATTCCGAGCTCTTTATCCCTAGGGTCTGGTCTCTAAACCTGATGTGTTATAATCTGCCCATTTGTTGTTCCCGCTCTTTCCCATCCCCTGGCAAGGTTATGAGCCTGTAATGTCTTCTCTGTAATCATACAGGACAGTCTTAGGTCTTACAGTTTTGTGTCTGATGAGCATGGACACTTTGCTTCCCTTCGCCCCAACAGTCTGAGATCACAGGGCATAAAAGTACAAAGACTGTGTTTGGTAAATGTAGATAGAATATTCAAACAATTTTAGGAAAATGTTCTCGAGCACATGAGTCTGTGCATGCAGGTGTGTGTGTGTGTGTGTATCATATTTTTGGCTCAACCTGTGAAATAAATTATTTAACTGGCAGAAATTAAGATCATAGCAGAATCAGGAGAGCTTTCTGAATCGCCATAGGTATGACAAACTGCACTAGTAGGAAGCATAGTTGTAATACTCAAATTTCTCAGAGAGGTGACTTTAATTTTGCTGAAATTTCAGATTAGTCACTAGAATAAATAGAAAAGACATCCACTAAATGGTCAAAAGCAGGTCATCACATTGCAGGCTCATAACCTTGTCAGGGGATGGGAAAGAGCGGGAACAACAAATGGGCAGATTATAACACATCAGGTTTAGAGACCAGACCCTGGGGCTAAAGAGCTTGGAATCTCCTGGTGCCCCTTCCATTTTACTGTGGTAGCTATGGTGGGTTTCTTCCTTCTTTCCACGTTGAGGAGAAAGGAGGGAGGGGAATGGGAGGAAGTTTGATGGTCAGTGTCAAGATTCTAGAAGTTTTTACCCAGGTTGTTGTGGTCACTTTATTATACACCTCCAGAATTGTACTTTTTCCACATAGATAAAAAAAATATATTTCTGAGGCTGTCTATCAATGTCCAAGCCCAATATCATAAATATAGATTTTAATGTTTAAGCAGCTATTGCAACACTATAGGCTTGTAGGAAAAGGAACGTGACTGTTTTAAGTTTTTAATGTATATTAATTCATTTGATTTTCACAATCCTGGTAGGTGAGGTGGGTATTGCAATCTTCATTTTACAGAATTTACAGGAAACTGAGTGTCAAGATTAAGTGGCTTGTATTACTTACGAGCACTTGACTCAGAAAAGGGAGGATTGATTTTTTTCCTTACTCCATGTGCCATTACCTTTTCACCAAATTATACTGCATTCTGCTCTGTGTGTGTGTGTTCTGCATGTAGAAGTCCTTAGGTAAACCAATAATAGTAGAGTTGACTACCATTAATTTTCCAGTGGTTGGAAATTATTGCTTTTGAATCTTAACAACCCACATTCCATTTTGATGATTGATTTATATCTAAGTTTTTTTTTTCCTTTCAGATTCTCTCTTAAATTTTGTTTCTGAATAATATTCAGGTGTTTAAAAAACAGTTATGCCAGGATCATTACTGCCCTCAAACAAGCAATGTTATTGATTATTGAAAATAGCCTACAAAAATTCAAGATCCTTCACAATGGTCAAAATATTCACAACATTGAAATAAGACCATAATAGATAAAATGATTTATGCATTTAATTTTTAAAGATGTGATTCACTTTAAATTACGTGAACATGGGGAATTACGCCCTATTATAATTCAGTGAGCTGGTTACTTATTGAGTATTTGATTTTTTTGACAACCTTTCTTCCTTGTGGCTGTCTTAATAAAAGTGGACAGTAATTATTTTATAGGAACACTTTGAAGACACTTGAGGATAATATAACACTTTGCATTTATATGGTACAATTTTCAAACTATCACAGAAACTATCTTTTCTTTCTTGAATCAGACAGAATATGAAAGATGAATAAGTGAATGAGTAAACAAACAGATAAACAAATCCCTTTATCTTCATGAAAACCCTGTAAGGTGGGCATGATTTTTGCCACTTTACTGTCAGAAGATGATACAGAGAGACCGAATGGCTTAGAAGATCCAAAGAACTAACATGAGGCTGGACTAAATTCAAGCCCACACTGTCTCAGTCTACGGTTCTTTCTACTCCATCACAGGTAGACTTGGAATCTAATCATGTCTTTTATGTTATTAGAACAGACAGTCACCTTGGTGCTTTAGGTAATGCACTGAACTGGCAAATTGTATCTGGTACAGATCCATGCTGAGTAATGGAGAAGTATTGAAAAGGAAGAATGAGTCACTCATTCCATGGGACACTTCTTAGGTTGAGATTTCATTAAATGCAGCTCCATGGTTTACTAAGAAGATGCGGCTCAGGCTTAGGATCTGGTTGTAGCTCCACAAGCCCATGGTCACTGTGAGTCCCAAGAACACCAGAACCACTGGGGTACATGGCAAGCAGAGGTCAGCCCTGCCCTGGGCATGGGTGCCCTCCTCCCAGGTCTCCTGCATGGGGCTGACGGAAATCAAAACACAGAGCTTCTTTTGCCCCTTTACAGGAGGGAAGTACCAGAGGCAGCTAGAAAAGCAAGTGATTCACTTACACATTTCTGAGCTCCAGCTCTATGCCAAGCATGCATTGGAAACAAGGCTAGAAAATGCAACAGGACTCACTCTTGTCTTCATGGAGCTGAGTCACACCAATGCTCATAGTTCTCTGGGCCAAGTTCTCTAACAGAGGTATATTCCTAGTGCTTTGAGAGCAGAGAACGGAGCAACTAACCAGGTGTGGGGGATTCATAGGAAGTTTGCTTTTTGGGTTGATGCAGAGAAATAGGATAATTTCCCTGAAAGGTACATGCTATGGAATATGGTAGTGTACTCATCTTATCTTTCCATTATTCACTTATACACATTCAATTTTCCAGTTAAATTGAATCACTTTCCTTTTCATAGTAGTAATTATTGCCATTAATATTATTACTACACCATTAATTAGGTACCTACTGTGTACTACACTTTGCTATCTCTTCCATGTATGTCTCATTTAATCCTGACAACAGCTCTCTGAAAGTATTTTTATTTTTCTTTTTTAATCATTTTCTCATTACATAGATGAAAAAGTTGAGGCTTAGAAGCCTTCTAGGTCATGTGACTAGTAAGATGTAGAGCCTGGATTCAAACTGTGGACTTACTAACTTCTAAATCTGCATCATTAATTCTGAGGTATTATAGTCACTTACCTCATTTATGTGCTGCTTCTTTGCCTTTGTGTCACTTACCTAGAATTGCCTTTCTCTTTATTCCTAATTGTCAAAGTCTCACTCAGGGCCTACTTCAGATGCCTATTCCTTTTGAAATCTTCCCCGATTTTGCACTGCCAGAGTGGGATGTCTCCACATCAAGAAGATCTTGGAGCTTGGAAATCATGACAATCATTTGAGGATAATTGTGAAATCATGACCTAAGAACCCATAGTCCTGAGTTCAAACAGACTTGATTTCATCATGTCCCTCCCTCAAGAGATATGAATCTCTGTTCTTCCTTAACTGTCTCGAGGGAAAGGATTTCTACAGCCTCTAAGTAGTCCATTTCTTTTGGCAGATCAACATTTCCTCCACTTGATCTAAATGTGTTCCCTCTTGTTTGATATTCTGCTCTGTTAGAGACTCACAGATAAGGCCCCACCTGAAAATCATCCCTCAAATCCAGTACAGTAACCAGGCAACACTTTTTGCCTTCCCCTCTCTGACTAACCTTTCACAATTCCTGTGACCTTTCCTTCAACGTCTATTTTTCATCTCTCTAATCCTTTTGTCACTGCCCTTTCTCACCTTTAGCAGCAACAGCAAGAAGACCAGGTTCTAACACACAAAAATGCCACTAGCAGGTGGCAGGCAAATTGGCATGCTTAGAACAGCCCCATACACCCTCCAGGGATTAATAATAAAAACTATTTGATGATGAAATCTGAGTGCATTTTCTTTTCAATGAGACACTGTCAACTGTTTTCTTCTAAAATAGAAATGAGCAGAATACAAAATTGAACAGCCTTCATTTCTCCCCACTCAGGAGGCTGTTATTACTGATCTGGTTGGCATTCCTCCTGGCTCAGCCCAGACGGAAGGAACCTTAGCAGGTGCCATTGTACATTCCCTTGATAGCTAGCTATTATTTATGAAAAATTGGAGATGAGTACTTGGGATGCTTTGTTTTCTTTATTTCCTGGTCCAGTTGGTAATACTTTGAATTATTAAAGCAGATGATTTTAACCATTAACCAGAACTCTAAAACAAAGTAGGAAATCACATACATATATACATATGTATATATGTATAAAATTGGACGACTATGATGGGGCTAGCAGGATTCATCCTTTGACACTTACTGAGGCTTTTCTCTGTATTCTAAAGTTGAGGTGGTTTTGAGAGATGGGTGTAGGGAGAGAAATGAGGGTGGAGATCCTCAAAATAATCTACTCCACAGACTTTAATTCCCATAAGAAATCTGAGGCTCTGAGAGGCTGGATATAATTCCTTGGGTTTTTATTGGGAGGATTTAAGTCAGAATATGTCTTATTACACTCACTGAAGGTCTATTTACAGTATAATCATGCTGTTTTTCTTCAAAAAGCACTATGTCAGTGCCATGGAAAAAAGAAATATAAAACTATGGTTCAGACATCCAAAAACAGTGAAATATAGATCAGGCAAACTTGGAGCTCGGCTTGAATTAGGGATGGAGGCCTGGCGATCTGCCTCCCTTGCCTTTCTTTGGTTCTCGCTCCTAGATGCCTAGGCCTTTGAAAGTGTGTAACAAAACCATTTCTCCAGGGAGATGCAAAAAAAAAAAAAAAAAAAAGAAAGAAATAGGAGAGTTTTCCTGTGTCAAGGAGAATCCATGTTAGTTAAGGTTAAATATCAGAAAAATGCAGAGAGTTAGTAATGCCAGAGATAAACCAACAAAGCAATCAAATACACACTAAAAATCCGAGAGTGTGATTAATTGCCAAATGAATGATTCTATAATTGCTGTAAGAATTTAAATATGGAAGCAAAACTGTGATGAAGGAGAGAAATTTTAACCTCATCTGCAAGAATGTGTATGATCTGAATATATAGAAAGCAAAGAGAAGAACTTCTGGGAGATATGGGGACTATTTTGCATTGAGAGAAGGTAAAGTAAGTTTGGATAATAAATAAATCATTTATTATACTGGGGTATTTGATAAACTGAGTTGTTAGAGATAATACTGGAAAGGCAGGTTTGAGTCAGACAATGAAAAGTGCTGAAAGTCAGGTCAAGGAAAATGGAATTTATTTTAATTTCTTTGTATTGAATTGTTTCAGTATTACCCAAAGAGCCAGCCTATAAGAACCGGTCCACACACTTTCCCTGGGTGGATTTTTTTTGGATAATTTTCACATAGTCTCTAATTTCTGAACCAACAGTGACATCTACCACTTGTTCTAGTTCAGTTTGGCAAGTATTTTTTCAAGAGTGTGTCCCTTCATCCCCCAATCTCATTCCTATATCACAGAATACATTTGTCCCCAATCCTGTCATAACAACTGATCATAAAATACTCTTTGACAAGTGTTGCTTCCAATTACTGTGGAATGTCATATAGCATGAAACCAATCTGCTGATCTGCCTGCCTCTAGTTGTCTAGCCATCCTCTGACTTCACGAGCAATGTTAGTTGTATCTTCCTATCTTTAAAATGGGGATAGCACTCAGGCAGCGTGATTTTCACTGGTAGCTACATGACTATTCTAATGTACACAATAGCAAATACCATACACAAAATAATCTATAGAGATGATGAGCATCTACAGAAAAATCTAGGACTTATGTGGGACAAGAAAGGAGACTGAGGTGTACCACCTCAGCATGTACCACGGCATGTGATTAGGGGAAAAGAGCTAATAGACATAGAAAAAATCACAGGGTATAGAGAAGGAAGATGCTAGTCTGAATAATTACTTAATTGAGAACTATTTGATTATATTCAATAGTCTATATGATACTCAGGATTGTATTTTCTGCCTTGTGGTTAAAGGTAAGACACAGTCTTGTTATTAGATCTACACTAAAAGATTTTCAAAAGAAGGATCCATTTCTAATTGATGGAAAGTTAATTGCTGGCAAGAACTACACAATGGGCTAGAAAGAAAATAAAGTGAGTTAATAACAACCACCACATTTTGGAAGTCACTACGAATCTTTGAGTGGAATAGTTTAAGAGCCCCTCCAGGGCTTCCCAGGCGGCTCTAGTGGTAAAGAACCCTCCCGCCAAGGCAAGAGATGTAAGAGATATGGGTTCGATCCCTGGGTTGGGAAGATCCCTTGGAGAAAGAAGAGCATGGGAACCCACTCCAGTATTTGTGCCTGGAGAATCCCATGGACAGAGGAGCCTGGAAGGGAGTCAAGACACAACTGAAGCGACTTAGCATACATGCACGCTATACTTACATGAAGTGCAAAAAGTACTGGGAAGGTCACTAAATGCTCATAGGGAGAGATAGTGTGCTAACCTTGGCCTTATTACCAAACGTGTGATTTGCAGTAAGTCACCTACAGAGGACCAAGTGATTTTTCTGGAGATGAGACAACATGTAGTCTAAGAAAATATCTATGCAGTTTACCACAGAACACTGAAAAAGTTGTGAAATTTTGTGGACTACTTTCCAACTTGAGCTCTCAAATTTTATAACTTTGAAATCTTCTGTCATATAAACCAGAGTGTTTACTTAGTTTTTTGCTGAAGAACCTTTGCTAGATGACCTTCTGGAACTTTTAATGTGTGGCTTCAATTTTCTACTGTGTTTAAAAAAAGACAGGTTAGCAGTTTTTCTTTATAGTACATATAAATGTTTAAATGATAGGGTCTAAATTACAATAATTGACAACTATTTGCATTATTTTAACATTTATCAAGTGCTTTTGAATACATCTATTATAAAATTTTATTATAACATAATAAACAATAAAAAAATTTGTATCTTAAAGAAACAAGTCAATTACTGGAGTAATAATTTATAACCTATAGAAGCCATAGCCAGAATTTAGATCCTCTGACTCCAAATTTCATGTTTTCCAATCTATCAATCCAGCCAGCACATCAGCGTGTAAATATACAGTCTAATGCAAGATATCTGGATATTTTAGTTGAGGTTTTTAGCTTTGTTTTTAAAAACACGTAGCACTTTGCTTTTGAAAAATCACCTTCATCTGTGAATCACAGGTTGGTTGGAAGACTACAGACAAGGTATAGTCCATCTCATCATTCCCATCTGTAAGGTGGAGTAAATGGTACCTGCCATCTTTGTTTGCTTGCAGGGTGGTTGTGATGATAAGTGATGCAGTGGATGCATAGCTCCTTGGAGTAAGGAAGCCATATAAATCCAAGGTATTTCATCAAGATGCTCCTGATATTTACATAGCTCTCTTCTCCAGGGCATAGAGGGCTTTTATTGCTTCACAGAGCTCTAGGAAATAGAGCAGTAAATGCTCTTTCCAAAAGGGAAGCTGACCAATAAAGTGGATAAGTAGATGACCCCTGCATGGCACAGTAAGGTGATAGTGGTATTGCCCAGTGATGTTCATTAATAATTGCTAGTAATAATTAGTCCAGTGAGTCTAGCCTGCTGCTGGCTGTCACTAAAGTAATAAAAGCCCTCCTGTTATAGAATAGTCCATGGTTTCCAAAATGGAATTTATACTGAACTTTTTTATTTTTCCTGTGGCTCTTAAATTCTCAGATAACTTTCTCCTGTATTTCCTTTCTGGTTTCAATAGAAATAGCACAGAAATGCTGACTGTGGAATTCCTGGCCCTCAGAACAATGGAGGGTTTGAATGTTGCAAGAAATATTGGTTTCCTTGCGGCTTTCAGACATTTTTTCTAATGACCTAAATAGCTTGGGGGTGAAAGAGAAAGCAAGAGGTGGGAAAGAGTTGACAAGAGTGAAAATGTTGCGTTTTCAAAAGAGAAGTGGAGAGGCTATATGTGTTTCGACTCCCGAGGAAGAAAAGTGTGTGTGCTTGGGAGATGGGGGGAGTGTGGAGGTGGGTTAGTAAGAATGGCAGTATGAAATAGGGGTATCAGGAAGAAGACTTGAACCCTACGCTTATATAGTTATTTTTGGCTGCGTCAGGTCTCAGCTGTGGCACCAAGCCTTAGTTGCCCCGCAGCATGTGAGATCTTAGCTCCCCCACCAGGGATTGCATCTGCGTCCTCTGGTTTGGAAGGTGGATTCCACTGGACCACCAGGAAAGTCCCCTGTGAGCCCCTATGCAGTGGCAGACGCTTGATTCTGCCACTGAGTTTGACCTGGGATAATTACTTAATCAACCTTGGTTTTGATGTCTGAATCTTAAAAATTAGAACAATACATTAGTAGATCTATAGGAGACTCTTTAAGATTTAGTGTATCCCTAAATACCAGCATAAAATTGCCTACTGCGTTAGCTATTTTTTTGTCCCTCCACTTTGTGCCATGAGGAAACTTCTTCACACGAGGAAACAACAGCCCTGGTTTCTTTATGTGACTTTTTGAAGCTGTGAGATGTTCCAGGAGGTTCCAGCATGTTTTTTCAAGGCTGAATTCCCTTTGAGGATAACTGAAGGGACACTGATAAGGGCCTGAGGCTCCATGGGGAGTCTCTCACTGTGAACCAAGGAATGAGAAGTGTTGATTCTCTTCACAGACTCCAAGAACAGGCACTTGAGGGGAGAGATCAAATTAGCCAAGTTGGCATGTTCAGGGTCTCTCGCCCCATGTTTTGTAGATAATGACTATTTAACAGCTGAGATCACTTATAGCACTGTGCATGCCCCTTACGAGGTACCCACTTGGTCACGGGCTACTTTGTGCTGTACAGATGTATGAGCTCCACCCAAAAAACTGGTGGCGATCCTGCTGTGTCTGTTGGGTCAGCCACGAGAGGAGAGAATAGAGTGTGTCTGCTGCTATGGCCGCTGTGCCAGCCAGGGGAGAATAAACGTGTCTGCATTTCCTACCGCTCCTCTAGTCTCCTTCCAGCCTCTTAGCTCATGCCTTGCCTACCATGGGTTCAACTAACAGTGCGCACAGCATGAACAGCAATAAAACTGGCGTAGTCAGCAGGATAGCCAGTGGGCAGAGGAGCTGGAGGCTGCTCTGGGTGGAGGAAGCCAGTGGCCCCCACACAGCACGTGGCACCGTGTGGCTGTGATCCCCTCAGTGCAGGCTCCGGTGGGAGACTGGGAGGTGGTGGGTGGGTCACTGGGTAGCACTGAACAGGCATGACAGGGCTGACTTCCTGTTGGCCAAGCAAGTTGGCTTCCCGTTGGCTGGCACCACGGGGTGGGTTTTCCTGACTGCCCTGAAGGTGAACGTGGATCATGCTCTCTGTGATGCTGTGCCTCTGTGCAGAGACTCTTGGAAGAACTAGAGCCCTGGCTTTAGAGCAAGAACCCCGGGGCCCAGAAAGAACCAGCATCTCTGACAGCGAGGTGGTAAGCGGTGGTGATGATGAACCTTAGGGGCCTGCACGTCGCTGCTTGGCAGCGAGGCCCGTTGTATAGCAGAAAGTGAAGCATGAGCAGTCTGTGACCCAGAGGGGAGAGAATCCTCCAGGGGACCCCAGTGTGACTGAATTCATAGCCTATAGACCATATCCTCAGGCAGAGTTGGTCAGCTTGGGCAAAACGTTCTGGCAAAAGCAAGGGGAACCTTGACAGCTTGGCCTTGACTCTCTGGGACCCAGGGGTGGGCCTGGCACCTGTGGGACTGTTGTGGGTCTTTACTGAGAGAGGTAGACGGACGGTGTGTGAGATACCGTTTTGAAAGTGTGAAGACCCCAGAGGGGGCCCAAGCTGGCAAGGGGCCCATCTGGGTTTCACAGATGCATCTGTGGGCTGATTTGTGTGAAAGTATACGGTAAAGTTGGTGTAGAAAAAAAAAATCTACTTCTGCTTTATTGACTACACCAAAGCCTTTGACTGTGTAGATCACAACAACCTGGGGAAAATTCTTCAAGAGATGGGAATACCTGCCTCATGAAAATTTGAATGCAGGTCAAGAAGCAACAGGTAGAAGCAAACATGGAACAACAGACTGGTTTCAAATTGGGAAAGGAGTACATAAAGGTTGTGTATTGTCACCCTGCTTATTTAACTTATATGCAGAGTACATCATGAGAAATGCTGGGCTGGATGAAGCACAGGCTGGAGTCAAGATTTCCAGGAAAAATATCAATAACATCAGATACACAGATGACAACACTCTCATGGCAGAAAGCGAAGAAGAACTAAACAGCCTCTTGATGAAAATGAAATAGGAGAGTGAAAAAGCTGGCTTAAAACTCAACATTCGAAACTTTAACATCATGGCATCCAGTCCTATCACTTCATGGCAAATAGATAGGGAAACAATGCAAACAGTGACAGACTTTATTTTCTTAGGCTCCAAGACCACTGCAGATGGTGACTGCAGCCAGGAAATTAAATGATGCTTGCTCCTTGAAAGAAAAGCTATGACCAACGTAGACAGTATATTACAATGCAGAGACATTACTTTGCTGACAAAGGTCCATCTAGTCAAAGCTATGCTTTTTCCAGTAGTCATGTATGGATGTGAATTCAGTTCAGTTCAGTCGCTCAGTCATGTCTGACTCTTTGTGATCCCATGGACTGCAGCACGCCAGGCCTCCCTGTCCATCACCAACTCCCAGAGTTTACCCAAACTCATGTCCACTGAGTTGGTGATGCCATCCAACCATCTCATCCTCTGTCATCCCCTTTTCCTCCTGCCCTCAATCTTTCCCAGCATCAGGGTCTTTTAAAATGAGTCAGTTCTTTGCATCAGGTGGCCAAAGTATTGGAGTTTCAGCTTCAACATCAGTCCTTCCAATGAACACCCAGGACTGATCTCCTTTAGGATGGACTGGTTGGATCTCCTTGCAGTCCAAGGGACTCTCAAGAGTCTTCTACAACACCACAGTTTGAAAGCATCAATTCTTCAGGGCTCAGCTTTCTTTATAGTCCAACTCTCACATCCATACACAACTACTAGAAAAACCATAGCCTTGACTAGATGGACCTTTGTTGGCAAAGTAACGTCTCTGCTTTTTAATATGCTGTCTAGGTTGATTATAGCTTTTCTTGCAAGGAGCAGGCATCTTTTAATTTACTGGCTGCAGTCACTATCTGTAGTGATTTTGGAGCCCAAGAAAATAAAGTCAGCCATTGTTTCCACTGTTTCCCCATCTATTTGCTATGAAGTGATGGGACCGGATGCCATGATCTTAGTTTTCTGAATCTTGAGCTTTAAGTCAACTTTTTCACTCTCCTCTTTCACTTTCAAAAAGAGGCTCTTTAGTTCTTCTTCACTTTCTGCCATAAGGGTGGTGTCATCTGCATATCTGAGGTTATTGATATTTCTCCTGGCAATCTTGATTCCAGTTTGTGCTTCATCCAGCCCAGCATTTCTCATGATGTACTCTGCATATAAGTGAAATAAGCAGGGTGACAATATACAGCCTTGATGTACTCCTTTTCCTATTTAGAACCAGCCTTTTGTTCCATGTCTGGTTCTAACTCTTGCTTCCTGAGCTGAATACAGACTTCTCAAGAGGCAGGTCAGGTGGTCTGGTATTCCCATCTCTTTCAGAATTTTCCACAGTTTTTTGTTGTTCACACAGTCAAAGGCTTTGGCATTGTCAATAAAGCAGAAATAGATCTTTTTCTGGAACTCTTTTGCTTTTTGGATGTGAGAGGTGGACTATAAGGAAAGCTGAATGCTGAAGAATTGATGATTTTGAACTGTGGTAATGGAGAAGACTCTTGAGAGTCCCTGCACTGCAAGGAGATCAAATCAGTCAATCCTAAAGGAAATTAATCCTGAACATTCATTGGAAGGACAGATGCTGAAGCTGAAACTCCAATACTTTGGCCACCTGATATGAAGACTTGACTCACTGGAAAAGACCTTGATGCTGGAAAAGATTGAAGGCAGGAGAAGAGGCTGACAGAAGATGAGCTGGTTGGATGGCATCACTAGCTCAATAGACATAAATTTGAGTAAGCTCTGGGAGTTGGTGAAGGATAGAGAAAACTGGTGTGCTATTATAGCCCATGGGGTTGCAAAGAGTTGGACATGACTGAGGAATTGAACTGAACTGAACTGATACTGCAAAGACTGTGTCTTCAGATTTAGGAATGTAATCTTGAAGGTGGGTTGTGAATGCTGCAAAGATCCCCTCCTTGAAGGGGTGGACTCGGCACCTGTGGGAGATTTTGTGGGTCCTCAGTGAAAATTCCTCAAAAGTGGAATTGCCTTTATGCCGGCTTTCCTGCACTCTCCCAAGGACAGATGGTGGACTAGACTTGGGCGTGGAAGATAAGGCACCCCACGTACGGTGTGTGGCTCTTCTAGGCCCATGAGAGCACGGACTCCAACACCAGTTCCAGGTGATACCTGCCCGATGGGTTTTGCCATGTGTTGGGGATGTAACTCTTTGTTGTTGTAGCTACTGCTGTTGCAAGAGGTAAATCTAAGGGTCAGTGTTACCCACCAAGGGAATATTGCAGAAGATGGACTGTGCATAGAATGTGAGGCAGAGACCCTGAAGGGGTAGAGCGTGGGGAGAGACCAAATTAGCCAAGATGGCACGTTCAGGGTCTCTTGCCCCACGTTTTGTACGTAAAGACTGTGTTAACAGCTGAGATCATTCATATGGCATCGCACATGCGCGTCACGTGGTACCCGCTTGGTCACGGGCTACTTTGTGCTGTACGGATGTATGGGCTCCACCCAAAAAACTGGTGGCAATCCGGCTGTGTCACCGCTGTGTCCGCTGGGTCAACCACGAGAGGAGAGAATATAGTGTCTGCTGCTATGGCCGCTGTGCCAGCCAGGGGAGAATAAACACGTCTGCATTTCCTACCCTTCCTCTAGTCTGCTTCCAGCCTCTTAGCTCACGGCTGTCCTACCCTGCGTTCAATGAGCAGTGTGCACCGTTTGCATCTCGGATTCCTGAAGACAACTGGCGTTCACGAAGAGGATCAGCAATACAGTTATCTCTATCAGCTTCAGCCTCATATTCCCATAGTTTTCAGTACCAAACTTGCTAATTCATTTGCATAACCATCTCAGCATTTAACTCAGACACACAAGGTCTGGAAAAACAGCAAGAAATGCAGAAGTAATGGTAAGGCTGCTTAACAATCTATTGAAGTTCTAAGACAGTCAGTCAGTGTGAGTGGAAATCTGGATGTCTGAAGATTTGGTTGACCTAAAATATTTATCTTAAATGGCCAGAAATATTCACGCGAGTGGAAAATTTACCTGATTTGTTCTAGGCAGAAATTGAGTCACTGAGTTAATTGTTCATTTTATACAACTAATTTTAAAAATAATAATTCAAGTATTTGCTGACAGGTAAACAGGGCTCTAGAATTACCAAGTTTTTTAAAAATATGAGCCAAGAACTCTCACTCTTTTTTATTTTTTTTTTTAAACTATGGGAGTGGAGTTGCTTTATTTTTGTATTTCTACTGTACAGAAAAATGAATCAGCTGTAAGTATGCATATACCCTCTCAGTTTTGGGTTTCCTTTTACTTCCAGTCGTCACAGAGCAATGAATAGAGTTCCTTGAGGTATACAGTAGGTGATCATTAGTTATCTATTTTATACATACGATCAATAGTGTATAGATGTCAATCTCAGTCTTCCAACTTATCCCGCTACAGTAGGTGATCATTAGTTATCCATTTTATACATATGATCAATAGTGTATAGATGTCAATCTCAGTCTTCCAACTTATCCCGCTACTGTTCCTTACATCTTCTTAAAAGTATTTAGTGCGTGATAAACTCTTACTAAGTAATTTTAAACAAACACTTGAGGTCTTTTTCCTTCTAGAAAGAGCTGGAACTCCCTTTTTCCACCTTAAAGAAATAGTTAATAGTACCACTGTGGTGTTGTAATAAAGTCTACTAATTTTATAGGTGCTTTCCATTGTACAATTCATTTAAAGAGCATCTCTGTCTGGTTCCTAAAAGGGGGAAATTGAACATCAGGAAATGAGGCTTTCCTCTCTAGCTGATATCATGTCTTTTTGATCATGTCATATCTGGTGTATTACACAATTTCTACTATCAGAAATTTTTCTTGTGACCTCCTATGGTGGTGGTTATAAAGGAATGCCAGCCAGGATTATAACCTAAAGTTCTAATTTGCTTTCTCAGTCTATTCGACTTTGGATAAGAAGAGTCATATCTCTCTATGTGGATTCAAGTACAGCCTCCAGTTCATATACACTTTATAGGTTTGGACTTAAGTAATGTGACCACAGAAATGGAAAGTATTAGCTCTGATTTAAACTGAAGGTTCTATGTGGGAATTATTTTCATTTGACAAATGAACAATTGTTTTAATTTTCCAGATGACTCTGGAATTATCCCTCTGTGACTATCCAGCTCTGGACCAAAGCTTAGAATATTAAGTTAATGGAGTTGAACAGCTACCTAGTCCAATTTCATGCATAAAGACTGGAGATTGTACTTATAAAATCAATTGTCTTTTTCTCCTACTTTTATCTGTAAACCCAACATATTTGACAGTTGAGCATTCTTCTCATAAATATAGCCCAGGGGCTAATTTGCATTGTCACAGGTTGAAGTGGGATGCCTCATGACTCGGGAACCTCTTTAGAAAAGGCTCTCTGGCTCCGTGTCTTGGACTACAAGAAGGACTTTGAAAAGGCTTAAGGGGATATTTCCTGGTTAAGGCCTAGATACTTACATGATGGACATGATACCCCCTGGAGAGAGGATCTTCACAAAAGTAAAATGGCAGGAGAGACAAACAGCACAGAGTACTGAGGTTAGGAAGACTAGGTGGCAGGTAACATGTATTTGGTTTTTACACTTTTGGGCTCAGTCAGTGAAACATAGACTAGTGTCTTGCTCCTTTGGCTCTGTAGCTCAAGCCAGTTCATCTAGTCTAATTCTGATATAGATGGAGCCTGTGAGAGCAAAGTCTCTCCATGCCAAGCATGCTCTGGCAGACAAACGTGCTGACCTGGAGGAGAAGCAGCAGGCTCAGCCAGAGTTGGGAGAAGTGTCCCTGGCAGGGATGTGAAAGCAACAGATGTAGACCTGAGAGGAGAGCAGTGGGCAATTATGATACCAACTGGAATTGCAATGTGGTATGTGTTGATGTCTCAACAGGATATGTGGCTATAGTAGGAATAATAATAACAACATTAACACATTTTTTGCTGGGTTATTTTCATATATTATCACATTTAATTTTCATAGTAATCACATAAAATAGCTGTTATTGTCTTTTTAATGCATATTAAAAAGTAGAAGTTGCAAGACTTTAAAACCACACAGCTATAAAATTGGAGCTAAGATTTGGACTCATTCTGTCTTGAAACAAAACCACTTCCATGTCACAAACAATAGAAATTGCCCCTGAAATGAATGGGCCTGTAGTGACTCAGGCATAGGGTTACACATTCTTGGCAGAACCATCCTGCCAGCAGTGGTCAGTACTGGAAAGTGATGGGCCATGTTTGGGGTGTCTGGAGGAAGAATTGTAGGAACAGAGCAGGGTTATAAGAAACGGAGGCAATGAGGTAGAGTGGCCCTGGAGGTGGAGGCAGAAACTAGTAATGGGGTCTGTGCTTCCCTCCTGGTCTGAGACCATTTGAAAGGGCAGGAATTATGTCCTATTAATTTTTGTATTTTCAGCACCTAGGATAGTATCTGGTGTATTCAAAGTGGTAAACACATTCTTAAATGTTTGAACTCAAGGTGGTTGCACAAGACTCAAGTTAGCGAGGAGGTGGAGGTCAGCCATAATGGACAAGATCAGACGCCAACAGGGTGATGCCAGCGTGACTCTGCTTTATAGAGGGTCAAGTCTACCCCAATTTGGCAGGGTCATTGGGATCCACCAGAAGTAGAGGACATTGTTTCCCCTTTACATCTGCAGTCCCCAACCTTTTTGACACCAGGGAGCATTTTCATGGAAGACAGTTTTTCCATGGACCAGGTTGAGGGGATGGTTTCAGGATGATTCAAGTGCACTACATCTATTGTGCACTTTATTTCTATTATTATTACTAGCTCCACTTCAGATCATAAGGCATTAGGTCCCAGAGGTTAGAGACTCCTGCCTTACATGACGAAAACAGAATCCTCTGGCAGATAACTTTTACTTTGAGGGAATATGATTTAATATACTTATTAGTTTTTAAGAGCTTATTATGTGCAAGTCACTGTGCTACGTTCTGAGGCAAACAGAACTCCCGAAGTCCTTCCCCATAAGAGATGTGTGTGTGTGTGCTCAGTCATGTCTAACTCCTTGAGACCCTCTGGACTGTGGCCTACCAGTCTCCTCTGTCCATGGAATTTTCCAGACAGGAATACTCGAGTGGGTTGCCATGTCCTCCTCCAGGGGATCTTCCTGACCCAGGGATGAAACCTGTGTCTCTTGTGTCTCCTGCATTGGCAGGCAGATTCTTTACCACTGGGGAATCTTATGGAAAGTCCATAAGAAACTTACCAGGTGATTATGGGCAACTAAGCAATTACATCCTTCCCTTTTTTGTGGGAATACTGAAATACTTTGTGTTAATATGGTGGCCACATTGGCTTCTCAAAATCACTTGAATCTTTACAAAACAATATGTTTTTGTCATTTTCCATCTTTTTCAGGGATACTTATGTTTCTAGAATCATGTAGAATCTGAAGTCATTAAGTCATGTCATGCAGCGATAACATCCAGGTAATACTTCACCTTATAAATAATAATAATAATAAATAAACTCTTATGGGCATGCAGAATACCTTAGAGTGTTTAGATAATGTTTAGCATATGCAGATAACTTATGGTTTCTGGGTTTTTCAGAATGCTTACCCAGATGTTGGCAGAATTTTTCTTTTTTTATCTTGGGCATGTGTACAAAGTCTGGGAACACTAAACCAGGAGGGAGAGGGTTTTAACCACAGAAGACAACTGTTTTTAGTTTTCTCCATAGAGACTGTCCCATAAAGTGAAGTGTGAATGAAAAATTTAGCAACAACAGTGTTCTAACAGTGATTGTGATGACCGTATCTCCTTAAACCGGCAATTTGCAGCAAATTGCAATAAAGATAACTAATACAGTGGCCACGGACACTCCAGTCCCAGGTATTCCCATCACCATGAAGACTTGGCTTAAGAGTTTCAGGTTTCCACAAACTTCACAAAACTCTATCCTTGTTGACTTTTGCACAACAATAATGACAAGAACACAGGAGCAACATTTCTGCAATCAGAAACTTCATAACATCATGAAACTGAATATCTATTCACCACACGCACTGCTTCCTGGAAGAGACCTCGGGCCCTTTGTGTGGATGGAGCCACATCTTCTAGACTGTAATTCTCAAAACACTTAACAATTCCCAGTACTTTATGAGTAAAAAGAAAAATCCTAGGGGCATTTGAAGATATTTGGCTTAGGACTTGAAGTATGCCAGTGCCCTATAAATTTTTTCTTGCTTTGTACCCCTAGGCTCTTTTGCATAGATTTCATTCACTTCCAAAAGGAGGAAAAACTGGAAATCATGCAGATAGCACTAAGGACCAGCATTAGAATAAATGCAAAAAGAAGTTATGCAAACAATGGAGAAGAGGGCAGTGGGGTCTGAAACTGGCTTGGAATCCGTCCTTCTGAAGGACTGAGAGCAAGTTGGTGTTAAAGGGGACACAGTGAATTCTATCTATGTCTCTTGCACTCTTTGATCTAAATACATTGTTCTAAACTGACTTTGTTTCTCTTGCTGTGACCAGAGACTCTTAAATGACTTACTACCTTTTTGCAACAATTAGAGTTGTATAGAGTACATTTTCATGTACTGATCCCACCCTCTTGTAAAGTGAGGCAGATGACGTTTTCCCCATTACAGAAACAGAAGCAGATATTGGGAGATTTTAGAGCAGTGGGGAACTTGGGACTACAGACCAAAGTTTCCTGATTCTCAGTCTAGATTTTCCTAGTAAATTATGCTGCCACCCTGATCCTGGCTGTTGTTAATTTCAATATGAAGCTGATTTCTTCATTATTAATGACATGAAGTTCTATCATCAGCAGATGCACATATGATTTTCCCTCTCTCTTCTCTTCTGAATCACAGTGAAACCATTTATGACCACTGTAATCAAGTTTCCCCATCTAGGAAGTAGAGGGAGCAGACAAAGAATCAGAGAGAGTGAATATCCTGCCCTTTCCTTCTATAGATGATTCTGTGACTATTTACATACATGAGATAATAATTAACAGGTGAGCCCTTTGAGCTCTGAAGGGAAAAAAGTGTCATGTTATTGCTTGGATTAATTGGGTCTTAACACAATATAACAGTAAAGAGATTATCAAGATAAATTTTAATTGTCTGTTTTGAGGTAAAAATGTCAGGTGTGCAGAAATCTAATTGGATGTCAGGGTATGACAATTCTGTAACTTCACATTGTATGTGGAATCACTCTGAGAGTTGAACAGCCCGACTTTTGTCTAATACTCCTCAATCTCTGGCTTTCTTTCAGCTCTTAGAATTATAAGTAATAAAATCTTATCAGGCACCTTGGCATCTGTTATTGGGATATTGCAACTTAAATCTCTCTATTAAAATTCACTGTTTTGAAAGTGTCAACCTCTGCCTGGTTCAGATCTCATCATGGAGGAACACCCAACCTCCTCAGAAAGTTTCCAGGCACACTCTCATGGCATCAATGGATTTGGGCATGATGTTAACACTTACAGGAGGGTTTAGGAGAGTTTTGAAGAGTTTGGGTTTGAATTCCAGCTCTATTATTTATTTCATAAACAGGGTGATTGTATTCCTGGCTTGATCTGGACAACTCCAAGTTGTCTATTATGCCAGAATTGTTATTATAGCTCTGCCTTTCATTCTCAAAGGGGCCCTTATCATGCTATGTATGTGGTACCCTGGAAAAATCACAGCCTCTTTAATCTATACCTTTTCTCATCTGGAAAAAATTTGAAAAATGTTGCTATTTTGAAATACATAGTAAGTATTGAAATTCTGACTATTAACATTATTTTTTGCACCATTCCGTCTGTGGGCCTTTGAAGGATGACTGACATGTTCTGTTGCTCTCCCATGGCAGTTCTGAAAAGCAGTTGCTGGAGTCCATCTTCAATGGGACTTTCATCTGACAATTTCTGGTTTAGACTGGCAGAACACCCAGAGTCTTTATACCTGCTGGCTCTCTTTCCTGGTTGAGAAGGCCTCACCTCTACTCCAGTTGGACATCTAGGCACTGATACTGTTGTTTCCCAGGCTCAGCCTGATCCCACTCTACCTCATATTTGATAGATTTCTTCAGATACTTGGGCTCTGCCTCTTCTTGAAAGTCCCTTAAAAATTAGAGTTGATTTACAATGTTGTGTTAATTTCTGCTATAACTTGAAAGTCTTGCAATCTCACCCTGGCATTCCCACTTCTTTCTCAATGATGTGGGGTGAGTGGAACAGCATAGATACGATGCAGCTAAACAGACAGTGAAGAAGAGAGGGGAACAGTGGGGAAAATGTGAAGAGCCAAGGGGCCAGCCAAAGGTGAAGCCCTTTAAAGAAAGTGGAGGTCAAATGTTAGGTGCAGACACCGGGGGCTAAGGGTAAAGGCATAAAACCCAGGTTAACATGTGGAGACAGGAGCCTGCAGTTTGATAGATGCAAGTTCAGAGCAAGAGCACACAGAGTACAAATAAGAAAGGCATGGGTGTTTGCTGCAAAGAATACTGAGATGTCTTCTACTTTCCAAGCTGGCTTCTTTGAGTGGTGCATGGGAGTGTGGTAGGCTTAGAGACAAGGGTGAGTGGATGTTCTTCCACTCTCTCAAATGGATGCCTTCTTGGATATGCATGCCTTCTTAGAATTGGACTGAAGTGGTCACAATCTCATCAGTTTTATCTCAGTTATGATTCTTGACTCCTCCTTGGACCCTTGCTTGTCCTGCTGCTACTGCTGCTGCTAAGTTGCTTCAGTCGTGTCCAACTCTGTGCGACCCCATAGACAGCAGCCCACCAGACTCCCCTGTCCCTGGGATTCTCCAGGCAAGAACACTGGAGTGGGTTGCCATGTCCTTCTCCAATGCATGAAAGTGAAAAGTGAAGTTGCTCAGTCCTGTCCGACTCTTCACGACCTCATGGACTGCAGCCTACCAGGCTCCTCCATCCATGGGGTTCTCCAGGCGAGAGCACTGGAGTGGGCTGCCATCACCTTCTCCCTGAAATGCTATTAAATCTCTTCCCAGAACTCACACTGCCTCTGTTCTCTGAATGATAGTCCTCGCTGTGGCCCAAGTCTCTCCTGGGAAATGAAGTGGTTGCCAAGAGCAGATAAGAATTTCACACTCAAGGGGTACTGCTAAAAATCCCAGGCACAGCCCCAGGACAGGATTTAAAGTTCCTTGCTCCAATCCAGATTCCAAGGATGTACTAGAGAAGGAGTACTCTGGATCTAGCCAACATTTTGTACATTGCTACCAGTGTTAGCTCTATTTTCTGTTTTCCTGATGCTCTGACATCAGAGGCCTCTGAACTCTGATGACCCAGACAGGGACAGCCCCTTCCAGGGTTAGCTAATTCTTAGATATTAATTGTAAAGGCTTACCTGTAAATATGCCTTTGAGAGGCAAACCAACTAATTCTAAGCTCATATCCCCAGTTGTCTTGAAACTCTATGCACCTGGCTCAGTCACCACAGGGCCAGGTCCTGGATAACTAGAGAATGCTTCTATAGCCTAGAGCCCATTGGAATTATTCAAAGTATCCAGTCCTAAACCTGCTTACTCTACCTCATGGTTCCTTTTCTAGAGAAGCACAATCAAGTCTCTTGCCAGCAGTTCCTTTCTCTCTCTATGCCTACAATTCTTGCTTTGGTTATTCCCAATTGGCCTTGAATGGAAAGTCCTGTTTCTAGGGGACTATGAAGATAATAAAGTTCTTCTTCCTGACTGATTTTTGTGTCAGTGTGTCTTGTCACATCTGATTGAAACAAATCTTGGGCACTACTAAAACCCCTCTGTTCATGCTCCATTATTACAGTTGTGCAAGACTATTCCGTAGAGAAAACTAAGCTTTGTTCTTTTCAGTATCTGCCCTCTTTCATAACAAAACACTTTGAACCTAGCACATGTATGTCACAAGTGACCAGAATCTTAGATGGAAGGTTCTTCTATCTGGGAAGGAGAACTAGGCCAGGCTTTGGTCAAGTTTGAGAGAATGATACCTGGTCTTGATTGAGGCAACTTTAGCTTCAACTAGTAAACAATGTATAGAATATTTGGTGTTACTCCCTTGGCCCTCCAACCATGTTTTTTTTTTTTTCCTGAAGGAGTGTGTCCCAGATTTCAGAGGTTTTAGCAGAATGTGCAGAGTGAAGATTCTATCAGGTCAGAGAAATAGTATAGGCTCGATGCTTTTTTATATTGTTTCAGATGGGAGTAGCAGAGAAGGGGTACAATGTTCAGCACCTAAATTCTATCTAATCAGCATAAAAATAATTTCAGGCTTCTCCAAAATTGCAGCCTTCAGCTTTTATCTCTTCCTGCGTTATCTGAACCCTGAGGTCTCAGGTTATCTGAGTTGTTTATGGCTTACAACACAGAGATATACAGTCAATTTTTATTAGTTTGCAGTAGTTATATTCTACAAAATCACCACAAATTTTGAATCAGCAACTACTAAACCATTGTTCCTAGTGGAAAATATAGTGTTAGGTTCCTGCAAGCTTTTGTTCACAATATTTTCATTAACTTATGAGAGCCCCTTGGACTGCAAGGAGATCCAACCAGTCCATCCTAAAGGAGATCAGTCCTGGATATTCATTGGAAGGACTGATGCTGAAGCTGAAATTCCAATAACTTTGGCCATCTCATGCAAAGAGTTGACTCATTGGAAAAGACCCTGATGCTGGGAGGGATTGGGGGCAGGAGGAGAAGGGGACGACAGAGGATGAGATGGCTGGATGGCATCACCGACTCGATGGACGTGAGTTTGAGTAAACTCCGGGAGTTGGTGATGGACAGGGAGGCCTGGCGTGCTGCGATTCATGGGGTCACAAAGAGTCGAACACGACTGAGTGACTGAACTGAACTGAGCTGATCCATACCTACCTGTGTTTGTGTTTAAAAAACCAATTGGGTCACTAACATTGATCTTGCAACTATCTGCACTATAAGAATTCCCAAATGAAGCTAATCTGACACACACATTTTCTTGGTCAGGTGCATCATTGCCTCCTTGCACTCAGCAGCACTAGATGTTAATAGCACCTTAGTATTATGCTTGAGGGATGATTGAAACAGAATAAATTATCCCCAAAAACACAAACATGGGAAATGTGACATTAAATAGACCCCCAAAGGCTTACACTAGGAGAGCCGAAACAAGACGGCACAGCATCGGGACTTCCCTGGTGGTCCAGATGGCTAAGTGGCTAACTCTGAGCTCCCGATGAAAGGGGCCTGGGTTTGATCTTGGTCAGGGAACTAGATCCAACAGGCTGCAACTGTGAGTTCACATACAGTAACTAAAGATTTCACATGCTGCCACAAAGATCAAAGATCCTGTGTGCCAAAACTAAGACCCAGTGCAACAAAATAAACACTTGGGGAAAAACGGGCACAGTATTGCCTTGTTCAACCTCAGCCAGGAATGGCACGCTGGGTAGCTCCGATTTTTCACAACTCAGGATGTCTGTGAATAACTGCAAAGGCACTATGTATATCAGTTTGGGGATTACAAATGCATTTTAATGAAGAGGTGAATTTACAAATATGAAATCCATGAATAACAGGGACTGACTGTACAAAATCATATGAAAAGGCCCACAGCACTCCAGTGTCAGCTCTTCCAAGATCTATTCTTGACCGAGCCCACTATTCTCCATTCACAACCCACTCTATCTCTTCCTTGTTTCTGTCCCACTTGCCATTTTCACCTGCTAGGATTCTGTTGGTGCAAGTCTAGTTTCAAGCTCAGGAACGTTGATACAACTACTTTCCTGAGCTCCAACTCATTGGGATTTGTTCTATCTTATGATTTTTCCTCTCTACCTTCTTCAGCGTAGCATGTGAGCCGTCTAGAGTATACTTAGGACTCTTTTTTTTATTATCAGTAACTCACTTCTGTGGATAGCCTCAGTGGATAGCCAGGAGTGGATATTCTAGGGCTGGACTTCTTCTCAGGCTACTGATCTGGAGAGTCAGCCTTGCACACCCAAGCTAGACTTGCTTTATGACATACAGTGTCTGCTTGCTCTTAGTACAAGGGTTGTCCTACATCATGGGACAGCTGATTACATTTTTAAAGAGTTTTAATTGTGAGAAAAGTAGTCTTCCCCTTAAAGTTGAACTTAAATTTGAATCTCTATAATTTTCATTTCCAGTCTCAAAAATTTTATGATCATAATACAATTTATTGATTTACTATCATTTTGACAAATTTTGCTAAGAGTGGCTGTTTTCTAATAATTGTGCTTGGTTGTAAATTATATTTTCAGATTAATTTCATAACCTATATTTTAGGGTGAAATATGGAGTTCAGTTTAGTCACTCAGTCATGTCCAGCTCTTTGTGACTCTATGGACTGAAGCACACAAGGCCTCCCTGTCCATCACCAACTCCAGGAGCTTTCTCAAACTAATGTCCATTGAGTCGGTGATGCCATCCAACAATCTCATCCTTTGTCATCCCCATCTCCTCCTGCCTTCAATCTTTCCCAGCATCAGGGTCTTTTCTGGTGAGTCAGTTCTTCACATCAGGTGGCCAAAGTATTGGCACTTCAGCTTTAGCATCAGTCCTTCCAATGAATATTCAGGATTGATTTCTTTAGGATTGACTGGTTTGATCTCCTTGCTGTTCCAGGGACTCTCAGGAGCCTTCCTCAATACCACAGTTCAAAAATATCAATTCTTTGGCTCTCAGCTTTCTTTATGGTCCAACTGTCACATCCATACATGACTACTGGAAAAACCATAGCTTTGACCTTTGTCAGCATAGGTATGTCTCTGCTTTTTAATATGCTATGTATGTTTGTCATAACTTTTCTTCCAAGGAGAAAATGTCTTTTAATTTCATGGCTGCAGTCACCATCTACAGTGATTTCAGAGTCCAAGAAAATGAAGTATCTCACTGTTTCTATTGTTTTCCCATCTATTTGCCATGAAGTGATGGGACCAGAGGCCATGATCTTTGTTTTTTGAATGCTGAGCTTCAAACCAGCTTTTTCACTCTTCTCTTTCACTTTCATCAAGAGATTCTTCAGTTCCTCTTCACTTTTTGCCGTAAGGGTGGTGCCATCTGCATATCTGAGATTATTGATATTTCTCCCAGCAATCTTGATTCCAGCTTGTGCTTCATCCAATCCGGCATTTCGGATGATGTACTCTGCATATAAGTTAACTAAGCAAGGTGACAATATACAGCCTTGACATACTCCTTTCTCAATTTGGAAAAAGTTCATTTTCCATGTCTGGTTCTAACTGTGGCTTCTTGACCTGAATACAGATTTCTCAGGAAGTAGGTAAGGTGGTCTGGTATTCCCATCTCTTTAAGAATTTCCCACAGTTTGTTGTGATCCACACAGCCAAAAGCTTTAGTGTAGTCAGTGAAGCAGAAATAAATGTTTTTCTGGAATTCTTTTGCTTTTTCCATGATCCAATGGATGTTGGCCATTTGATCTCTGGTTCCTCTGCCTTTTCTAAATCCAGCTTGAACATCTGGAAGTTCTTGATTCATGTACTGTTGAAGCCTCACTTGGAGAATTTTGAGCGTTACTTTGCTAGCGTATGAGATGAATGAAATAGTGTGGTAGTTTGAACATTCTTTGGAGCACTATCCAAAGAATGTTGGAGATAAAATATGGAGGCAATATCCAAATGCTATAACATTAGTATAGATGGATTATTGAGTCCATCAAAGAGAGCATGTCCCCCAGGTGGTAGCTCATGAGTCAGCCAGGTGGAAACAGGTTAGGCAGGCAGTTTGTTAATGGTAACTTGTGGCGAAAGCCTTAGCTGGGATATGTAACCAGTGTCTGGGTGCAGAGTTCCAAGAATAGAGTCAATAAAATTATTGGGAATGTCACACTCCAGATGGAGAGATATAATGTGTTGCTATAGCAGAAGTCATGGAGAAACTGATAGAAGCTAGTATGCACAACATGATGGGTATTGTTCTAGGGCCTAATTATTATCTTGATCTGCTTGCTATTATGAAATTACTATTCTCTCAGTCAGACTCTGTATTAGCAAAGGAATGTACTTCCTAACACTGGGAAATTAGCTGTGGCTCCCAGTCAGGTACGATATGGTCTCCTCACCATTGGATTGAAAGGTGGCCTTTCAATACTGTAAAGTTGCCTCTAGAGTTGTGGGAGGACTCTGGCAGAGAAGGTCAGGCATTGTCTTAGATGTTCGTGATGACCAATCTGACACTTTGAGAAAGCACCGTGTCATTTATATAATTCATATAGGTCCTTGCAAAGTGTGTGGCAACAGGTGAAGTATTAGTGAAGACTGCTATGGACTGAATGTTGGTGTTCCCTCGAATCCATATGTTAAAGCCCTAAATGCAAATGGGAGGTATTTGGGCAGGGGCATTTGAGAGATAATTAGGTTTAGATGCAGTCATGAGGATGAGGCCCCCATTATGAGATTAGTATTACAAGGAAAGGAAGAGAGACAAGAGCTCTGTCTCTCTCCACCACATTAGGATGTAGAGAGAAGGTGGCTATTTATAAGCCAGAAAGAGTTTTACCAGGAACTACATCTGCTAGCACTTGACCTTGGACTTCCTAGCTTCCAGGACTATGAGAAAAAAATGTCTGTTGCTTAAGCCACCCAGTCTTGTGGATTTTTGTTATCTCAGGCTGAGCTGTCTAAGGCATAGGTAAAGTCACTTAGCTAGGATATGTATGTCTCCTAAGATACAAGACACAGATGCAACATATAGAGGACTGAAGCCACTCAGTGTCTCCTGTAAATAAGCTTAAGGTTTTAAAAAAAGCCCTGGATCCCTCAGCAGGGCACCAAAGCATAAGATGATAATATGCACATTGGTGTCCCTAGAGGGAAAAATAGGGAGAGAGATGTTAAAGGTGATTCTGTAGGTAATCTTCTCCTGAGGTAATATTTAAACTGGGATGTCTAGGGTGAGCAAATCCTGGTTAATGCTTATGTCACACAGCAGCTACGACATACTCACAGGTGTAAGCTGTAGTCTGGTTTCCCACTCAGGCCCTCTGTGGTATTTGATATGAGAGGTCATTCCCTGGGAATTGAGAAGAGCTTATTCGCTCCAAAGTCCTTGAAAATTCATTTGCTGAAGGCCGGTATGCTTCAGTGGTACTGTGCTGAAAAAAGAGGAAAAAGTGTTGGCATAATATTTGAGGCATATTGAAAGACTTGACGGGAGAAAAAGATTAAAAGGTAGTTCAAGTAAATTAACATACCATAATGCAGCAGAATTGTACTATGCTAGAGCAGTGAAGACATTACTTTGCCAACAAAGGTCCGTCTAGTCAAGGCTATAGTTTTTCCAGTGGTCATGTATGGATGTGAGAGTTGGATGGTGAAGAAAGCCGAGTACAGAAGAATTGATGTTTTTGAGCTATGATGTTGGAGAAGACTCTTGAGAGTCCCTTGGACTGCAAGGAGATCCAACCAGTCCATCCTAAAGGAGGTCAGTCCTAGCTGTTCATTGGAAAGACTGATGTTGAAGCTGAAACTCCAATACTTTGGCCACATCATGCAAAGAGTTGACTCATTTGAAAAGACCCTGATGCTGGGAAAGATTGAGGGCAGGAGGAGAAGGGGACGACAGAGGATGAGATGGCTGGATGGCATCACCGACTCGATGGACATGGGTTTGAGTAAACTCCTGGAGTTGGTGATGGACAGGGAGGCCTGGTGTGCTGTGATTCATGGGGTAGCAAAGATTTGGACATGACTGAGTGACTGAACTGAACTGAGAGCAGTGAAGAATTAGGATTTGCAATCAGTCTTCCTAGTTTCAAATTCCAATCCTACTTTATTAACTCTATGACTTTAGGAAATTTATTAAAGTCTCAGTTTCCTTACTGACTAAGATTTATTTATTGGTCAAAGGGAACCAGGAAGATGTGTCTCACATAGAATGGTTAAGAGAATAAAATGATATGAAGTAAAGAAAAAGAAAGTTACATAGTGGTTGAATATTGTTGTTGTTTAGTCAGTAAATCATGTCTGACTTCTGCAATGCCATGGACTGCAGCATGCCAAGCTTCCCTGTCCTTCACTGTCTCCCAGAGTTTGCTCAAACTCACGACTGAGTCGTTGATGCCATCCAACCATCTCATCCTCTGCCCCTCCTTCTCCTGCCCTCAATCTTTCCCATAATCTGAGTCTTTTCCAGTGAGTTAGCTTTTTGCATCAGGTGACCCAAGTATTGGAATATAGTAAACCTTTAATAAATGGCAGTAGTATTATTCATACTATTATAGGATTTGATGTCTTATTTGCTCCTAGTGGTACCAGCTAATCTTATAAAGTTTCCATAGAAAGGCCTGCTTTTCCCCAAAAGCAATTACTTCTCATCTTGGGTCAAATTCTATGGTAAGTATTGAACAGAAAGACAAACATATGACTGATGAATGTGCTTAGGAGCTGGCTCCTGGAAAAGAATGGCATACACGTGCTAGTAGGATGCCCAAGCTTGGACATGAGTGTTTTAAGGATGGGGGTTGTCACCACCAGTCAGATGGGTGGTCCTTTAAAAAATTTGTCAAGGGAGCAATCACAAGAATTATAAATTCATTTTAGTTATGGGATATATAGTCAAACTTGGCATTTAATTAATTTTAGGATATATTGGGAAGTGATGATCTGTGGCAACTTTTGATCAGTAAAATTTTCTTCAGAGAACCAGATAATCAATTTGACTTTGTGGATCTGGCCATAGGCATCTATACAACTACTTTGCCATTGTAGTGCAAAGATAGCCACTCATAAGCCACACTTATGAGTGTAGCTGTGTTCCAATAAAACTTTATTTACAAAACAGGTGATGAGTTGGGTTTGGCCCATAGGCTACAGTTTCCCAAGCTCTTCTGTATGGAAACTAAGTCTGTCTATCTGTATGTTTATATCTCAGTATCATAGTATACTAAAGCTAAGGCATTCAAATATAAGTTCTTGGGTTGAGTTGAATCTGAAAGGAAAAAAAGTAAATAACCAAATAGCATGGTATCTTCAAAGGAAGGATTAGTGAGTCCATCCTCTTGGCTTAGTTTATAGGTTCATGCTAAGTCATTGTTCTCCAAGCTTTGCTGTCCATGTCAGGGTGGCTGGATTAGAAGTGGCTTGAGGAGCAGTCACATATGCCAGAACAGCCTTCCTTTCACAACTGCTTGCACCATAGTGCTGAGCCTGTCAGATCCATAGTGCTGGATCACCGGTCAGATCCTCTCTCCCCACCCCTACCCCTCAGTGGTGGATTCAGCTTGCGTACCACTAATATTCTTTAACTCCAAAGCGTCATGGTCAAAACTATCTCAATTTATCAGAAAAGGTCTAATAATATTGGTCTCCAAAGTGAAAGAGGCCAGGAGTCCTAGTTTTCCCCTTCCACTTGGCTTCCTAATCCCTACATAAAACACAATTACCTTCTTCCCAGAGAGGGACTCTGTACATCTGAAGGCAGTATGTACCAAGGCACAAATGGTTTCCTTTCACCTTTCAGCACAGCAGTGATCACCAAATTAACGTATTTGCATAATGAAGGAGGAAATTCATATATGACACAGAACATTAAGATTTGCTGAGATGACTTTCTGTCTTAACAAGACGAGGAATATTAGGCAGCCTTTAAACAATAACTCCTCTCACTTTAGTGAGATCCCTTGCTTGATCCCTTGCTGCTGCTGCTGCTGCTAAGTCACTTCAGTCACGTCCGACTCTGTGCGACCCCACAGACGGCAGCCCACCAGGGTCCTCGGTCCCTGGGATTCTCCAGTCAAGAACACTGGAGTGGGTTGCTATTTCCTTCTCCAATGCACAAAAGTGAAAAGTGAAAGTGAAGTCACTCAGTCGTGTCTGACTCTTAGTGACCCCATGGACTGCAGCCCACCAGGCTCCTCCGTCCATGGGATTTTCCAGGCAAGAGTCCTGGAGTGGGTTGACATTTCCTTCTGCATAGATCCCTTGTTAAGTTGGTTATTATTCAACCAAAATGTAAGCCAGTTATTAACATTTTTCACTTAATGATACACTTTTTAAAAAGAGCATATAATTGTCGTTTCACTTGACTGCAGTGTAATGCTCTTAAGTGTGGCTGTCACTGCTCTAAAATGTTTGTCTACAAGCTGATTACTGTGCTTTAATATAATTTTTCAAAGTGTTTTGAGATCTTCAGTTTGACAGAATAGCAGAAATCCAGATGATTATTTCAGTTTGAAAAAATGTCAACACTGCCTATTTTTATTTAATTGAGAAGATAAAGAGCAAAGCTTCTATGGTATGTGAATACTTCTCTATGGAAACTGAACAAATATTTAGGTTACAATAGTTATAACTTTCTCCATTACCAAATCTATGAACTCTTCAGGCTTTCTTGATCAGTGTTTCTCAATCTCTTTGTAGCTTTTTAGGACATTACAAGAAGAAAGACAATGTGAGAGGTTGTGGACACAATTGAATATATGAGTCACAAAACTAAAATATGCTATTTCACAGGATGAAAGAGAAGGGAAGAAATAAAATCTCACCAAAAATTGAAGCAGTAATCAGGGAGTAACTCTTCAGAAGAGGGAGATAAAAGGAAATGGCAGAAAGGCCAAGGGAAGCTGAGTGCTGAGAACTGGCAGAAGGGCTGGAAGGCTTGGAGTGATTGACTCAAAGAGAGCACAACATTAAAGGAGGCTTTGAAAACACCTCAAAAGCAGAATGAAAAAGGCTAGTTAAGCGGGGATTGCTTTATCTTGAGGAAAGACATGTTTTATTTATGTCTATATAAACAGATATAAAAAGTTATATCACGTCACTTGTTTCTTTTTCTTTTTCTGTTAGATGCAGTACTGTTTTGCAAAGATGGTCCCTGGGCTTGACTTGAGTAGATCAGATGGTCTGACCCTGATTTAGTTGAAAGAAACTCTTCAAGCATAAAGCAAGAAAGATGGTATTCAGGGTACTTTGAAAAGAATGGCACCTAACTGATGACCCTATAAACTGTGGAGTTGTGGGGAATGCTACAGGAAAATGGAAGGAATGGTGCATGTAACCTCAATGAATTTGAGCTAGAAAATGGGAGAGTTGGGAGGAGATGAGTGATAGAATCAAATATGAGACCTTCCTCCTCTCTCCCAACTTAATTTTAAAGTTCTCTTTCTTGAGGGCTTCTGAACAGCTCAGTGCTATATTTCTAATGTGTTTCTTGAATGGACTTGTCCTCCTGATTCTTCTTCCTGCTGGCTGTATGGCAGAAGGGATGGAGGATCAGGCCCTAAAACATCCTTTCCTTGATTCCCATCCTCAAATAAAAGTTCTCAGAAAGCTTAGAAGGGGCTTGTGTATGTGTTCTTTACTGCAGCTTAAAAGCTCCAGACTATCATTTTTCTTAAAGAGGGGTCTCTTTCTGGCCAGTTGGTGCTGGTGCATTTTGCTGTTGTTGTTCAGTTACTCAGTCTGACTCCTTTCAGCTATGAACTGCAGCTCACCAGGCTTCCTTGTCTTTCACTATCTCCCTGGGTTTGCTCAAACTCATGACCATTGAGTCGATGATGCCACCCAACCATCTCATTCTCTGCCATCCCCTTCTCCACTGCCCTCAGTCTTTCTCAACATCAGGGTCTTTTCCAATGAGGCAGCTCCTTGCATCAGATCGCCAAAGTATTGAAGCTTCAGCTTCAACATCAGTCCTTCAGTTGAATGTTCAGCATCAACTTGATTTTAGGATTGATCTTATTGCAATGAGATCAAACCAAGGGACTCTCAAGTCCCAAGTCCAAGGGACTTTCAAAAGTCTTCTCTAGCACCACAGTTTGAAAGCATCCATTCTTCTTCACTCAGCCTTCTTTATGTTCCAACTTTCACACCCATGACTACTGGAAAACAAAAACAAAACAAAACATAGCTTTGACTATATGGATCTTTGTCAGCAAAGTGATGTCTCTGCTTTTTAATATGCTGTTCAGGTTTCTCATAGCTTTTCTTCCAAGGAGCAAGAGTCTTTTAATTTCATGGCTGCCATCACCATCTGCAGTGATTTTGGAGTCCAAAAAATGTTCTATCTCAATAGTTCTCACAGACAGTCAGTCTCACAAATTGATATGATTCCAATCCAACTCATAGTAATAGTGCCGTGACTCTTACTACACTACTTCTATTAAATACAATGATGGCAATCATTACAGTTAGCTGACATTTATCAAGCACTTGCTATGTGTTGAGCACTATACTGAACATTTTCTATGCATTATCTCATTAAACTTTATAATAATCCTCTAAGGTAGATGCCAGGATGGATGAAGCACAAACTGGAATCAAGTTGCCAGGAGAAATATCAATAACCACAGATATGCAGATAGCACTACCCTTATGGCAGAAAGCAAAAAGGAACCGAAGAACCTCTTGATGAAAGTGAAAGAGGAGAGTGAAAAAGCTGGTTGAAAACTCGACATTCAGAAAAGTAAGATCATGGCATCTGGTCCCATCACTCCATGGCAAATAGATGGGTAAACAGTGGAAACAGTGAAAGACTTTATTTTCCTGGGCTCCAAAATCACTGCAGATAGTGACTGCAGCCATGAAATAAAAAGATGCTTGCTCCTTGGAAGAAAAGTTATGACTAACCTAGACAGCATATTAAAAATCAGAGACATTACTTTGCCAACAAAGGTCCTAGTCAAAGCTACAGTTTTTCCAGTACTCATGTATGGATGTGAGAGTTGGACTATAAAAAAAGCTGAGCTCAGAAGAACTTATGCCTTCAAACTGTGGTGCTAGAGAAGACTTTTGAGAGCCCCTTGAACTGCAAGGAGATCCAACCAGTCAATCCTAAAGAAATCAGTCCTGAATACTGAATATTCATTGGAAGGACTGATGCTGAAGCTGAAACTCCAATACTTTGGCCACCTGAAGTAAATAACTGCCTCATTGGAAAAGACCCTGATGCTTGGAAAGATTGAAGGCAGGAGAAGGGGATGAAAGAGGATGAGATGGTTGGATGGTATCACTGATTCAATGGACATGGATTTGAGCAAGTTCTGGGAGTTGGTGATGGACAGGGAAGCCTTTTGTTCTGTGGTCCTTGGGGTCTCAAAGGGTCAGACACAAGAGAGTGACTGAGTTGAGCTGAGCTGAAGGTGGATGCCCAAATTCATATAGCAAGAAAGTCTTAGAATAAGAACTCAAACTTTGTTCTGTTCCTTCATTATATTACACATTTTTTTGTTATTTGATGCCTTGAGTATTTGTTTTCTCTTTAGGCACTGCCTGACCTCTTTCTCCTAAACCATTGCTCCCTTACTGCTTCCATCTGCAGTGCTGAGCATTCCTTCAAGCCTTGGGGTGCTGGGAGTTGGGCTTTTACTTAGCTGAAGGGGTCTGCTTCTGTGCCTGAAAGATACATGCTATGAAACTTGTACAGCCACTATGGAGAACAGTGTGGAGATTCCTTAAAAAACTGGAAATAGAACTGCCATATGACCCAGCAATCCCACTCTTGGGCATACACACCGAGGAAACCAGATCTGAAAGAGACACGTGCACCCCAATGTTCATCGCAGCACTGTTTGTAATAGCCAGGACATGGAAGCAACCTAGATGCCCGTCAGCAGACTAATGGATAAGGAAGCTGTCGTACATATACACCATGGAATATTACTCAGCCATTAAAAAGAATACATTTGAATCAGTTCTAATGAGATGGATAAAACTGGAGCCCATTATACAGAGTGAAGTAAGCCAGAAAGATAAAGACCATTACAGTATACTAACACATATATATGGAATTTAGAAAGATGGTAACGATAACCCTATATGTAAGACAGAAAAAGAGACACAGATGCATAGAACAGACTTTTGGACTGTATGGGAGAAGGCGAGGGTGGGATGATCTGAGAGAACAGCATTGAAACATATATATTATCAAGTATGAAACAGATGGCCAGTCCAGGCTGGATGCATGAGAGAAGTGCTTGGGGCTGGTGCACTGGGATGACCCAGAGGGATGGGATGGAGAGGGAGGTGGGAGAGGGGTTCAGGACGGGGAACACACGTCAATCCATGGCTGATTCATGTCAATGTATGGCAAAAGCCACTACAATATTGGAAAGTAATTAGCCTCCAACTAATAAAAATAATTGGGAAAATAAATAAATAAAATAAAATAAAATAAAATGCAATGCTAAAAAAATAAAATTGTATGATAAACATAAAAAAAATACATGCTATGAACTCAGATCTTAAAGAATCTGCCTGAAATGCAGGAGACCCAGGTTTGATTCCTGGGTTAGGAAGATCCCCTAGTGAAGGGAATGGGAGCCCACTCCAGTATTCTTGCCTGGAGAATTCCATGGACAGAGGAGCCTGGTGGGCCATAGTCCATGGGGTTGCAGAGTCAGACATGACCACACACACACACACACTCACACACACACACACACACACACACACACACACACACACACATACACACACAGACAGACAGGTATTTCTGTTATCGTGTGCTCTTCTCTCATTGTGGTTTGTTGATGAGGATGATGTCCTACTGGGGCTCCATGGCTCTGATGGCCAGTGCAGTCTTCCTTGTGGCCTCTCCCTTCAATTGCAGAGCTTCTGAGGCCATATGGGATGGCAGAGACCACAGAAGTGTGGGTCTTTTCTGTGAAATCTCTCACCTCCATCAGTCTGCATTGCACCATAACCATAGAAAGAAGTGACTCCTCGTTGTGTTGAATGACTGACAGAGGGGTTCTTTGTTACAGTAGTTGGTATTACTTATCCAAAATAATACTTGACTGTACTGGGTCTTCCTTTTATCCTTACACATTTTTGTAAAAACTTTGGCTTTCACCAGAATGGAAATAATCAAATAAGGGAAGGAAAGAGGGGATACGGAAAGGAGAAAAGAAGGAAAAGAGGGAGGAGAAAATGGCAGAAAAAAAAAAGGAGAAAAGGAAAGAGGATTGGTATTTAGATATGTCATGCTGATAAGAAAAAAGACTTACTGTAGGATACTTGTCCCAAATCTGAATACTTATTACAGGTTTATTTGTACACAATGTGATTTGTAGCTCACAAATAGGAATGTTGACCATGTGACAGGTATACATGGACTGTCTTTCAATACCACCAAGCAATTCTTCAATTTTCAATACACACAGATTGGGTGTCCTACAAACTTAATTCAATTTTGACATCATGCATTTGGAGAGTGTCAGATCCCACAGATCAAAGTGTTGAATTTCATAGGACTGCTTCCCCTTCAGATTGTCACTTGCACTCCTAACTGGCTAGCTATGAACCAGGGATTCCCATGATCCCTTCCTCAGCTTTGATATTTGTTGGGATGGCTCACAAAGCTTAGGGAAACATTTACATTTACCATTTAATTATCAGAGATATTACAAGGATACAGTGAGCAGCTGGATGAAGAAGTGCATACAGCAAGGTCTGGGAAGGTCCCAAGTATAACATCTTTCCCAAGATAGAACTGGGCTTGTGAATGTGTTCATGAACTCAGAAGTTCATCAAGTCTCATTGTGCAAGAGTTTGCATAGAAATTAATCTGCAGCCCACTCCCCTTTCCCCTTTCCAGAGTTTGGTGGGTGTACATGAAAGTTCCAGTCTTCTGATCATTGGCTCTTTCTGGTGGCCAACCCAGTCCTCAGGCTATCTAGGGGCTCTGCTTTAAGTCACTTCATTAGCCTAAACTCGAGTGTGTTCAAAATGGGCTCCTTATTAATAACAAAAGACGCACCTATTATTCAGGAAATTTCAACAGTTTTTGGGAGCTTTGTGCCAGGAACTGGGGGGAAGAGTGCAAGTATATTTTTTAATATAGCAGAGGTCACCATTTGTAGGCTATGTTCCTCAGGATTTTGAGCCCTTATTCTTCCTGAGAGCTGTTACTCTCCTCCCCATTCCCCACGGAAAATATTTTCTTCTGTTTTTAATACAATTATTTTGTTGTTGTTGTCATTTAGTCACTAAGTTATATCTGACTTTTTGTGACCCCATGAACTACGGCACACCAGGCTCCTCTGTCCTCCACTATCCAGTTTTCCCCACAGCCAGTGCTTCCCATCAGGAAGCTTGCACAAGCCTCTTATCCTCACCTGTCAGAGAGCAGATAGAATGAAAACCACAGTCACAGAAAAATAAACAAAATGATCACGTGGAACATGGTCTTTTGTAACTGAATGAAACTAGGAGCCATGTGTGTAGAGTCACCCAAGATGGACAGGTCACAGTGGAGAGTTCTGACAAAACGTGGTCCACTGGAGAAGGGAATGGCAAATCACTTCAGCATTCTTGCCTTGAGAACCTCATGAACAGTATGAAAAGGCAAAAAATATGACACTGAAAGATGAACCCCCAAGTCAGTAGGTGTCAAAATGTTACTGGAGAAGAGCAGAGAAATAGCTTCAGAAGGAATAAAGAGGCTGAGCAAAAGCAGAAATGATGCCCAGCTGTGGATGTGTCTGGTGGTGAAATTAAAGTCTGATGCTGTAAAGAATAATACTTCACAGGAACTTGGAATGTGAGATCCATGAATCAAGGTAAATTGGAAGTGGTCAAACAGGAGATGGCAAGAATGAACATTGACATTTCAGGAATCAGTGAACTAAAATGGATGAGAATGGGTTAATGTAATTCAGATGACCGTTATATCTACTACTGTGAGCAAGAATCCTCTAGGAGAAATGGAGTAGTCCTCACAGTCAACAAAAGAGTCTGAAATGCAGTACTTGGGTGAAATCTTAAAACCTACAGAATGATCTGGGTTCATTTCCAAGGCAAACCATTCAAAATCACAGTAATCCAAGTCCATGTCCCAACCACTAATGCTGAAGAAACTCAAGCTGAATGGTTCTATGAAGACCTACAAGATCTTCCAGAACTAACATTGAAAAGACGTACTTTTCATTATAGGGGATTGGAATGCGAAAGTAAAAAGTCAAGAGATACACGGAGTAACAGGCAAGTTTGGCCTTGGAATATATATTGAAGCAGGGCAAATGCTAACAGAATTTTGCCAAGAGAACACACTGGTCATAGCAAACACCCTCTTTCAATAACACATGAGATGGCTCAACACATGGACATCACAGATGTCAATATTGAAATCTGATGGATAATATTCAGCAAAAACAAGACTGGGAGCTGACTGTGGCTCAGATCATGAGCTCCTCATTGCAAATTCAGACTTAAATTGAACAAATAAGGAAACACCACTAGGCCATTCTGCTATGACCTAAATAAAATCCCTTATGATTATACAGTGGAAGTGACAAATAGATTCAAGGGACTAGATCTGATAGACAGAGTGCTTGAAGAACTATGGACAAAGAATTGCATCATTTTACAGGAGGCAGTGAACAAAAACATCCCCAAGAAAAAGAAATGCAACAAGGCAAAATGGCTGTCTAAGGAGGCCTTACAAATACCTGAGAAAAGAAGAGAAGCTAAAAGCAAAGGAAAAAAAGGAAAGATACACCCATCTGAATGCAGAGTTCCAAAGAATAGCAAGGAGAGATAAGAAAGTCTTCCTCAGCGATCAATGCAAAGAAATAGAGGAAAACAATAGAATGGGAAAGACTAGAGATCTCTTCAAGAAAATTAGAGATACCAAGGGAACATTTCATGCAAAGATGGGTGCAATAAAGGACAGAAGTGGCACAGGCCTAACAGAAGCAGAAGATATTAAGAAGAGGTGGCAAGAATACGCAGAAATACTATACAAAAAAAAGTTCTTCATGACCCAGATAACCACAATAGTGTGATCACTCACCTAGAGCCAGACATCCTAGAGTGTGAAGTCAAATGAGCCTCAGGAAACATTACTATAAACACAGTTAGTTGGGGGTGATGGAATTCCAGCTAAACTATTTCAAATCCTAAAATACGATGCTGTGAAAATGCTGTGCTCCATATGCCAGCAAATTTGGAAAACTCAGCAGTGGCCACAGGAATGGATAAGGTTAATTTTCCTTCCAACCCCAAGGAAGGGTAATGCCAAAGAATGTTCAAAGTACTGCACAATTGCACTCATTTCACATGCTAGCAAGGTAATGCTCAAAATCCTTCAAGTTAGTCTTCAACAGTACATGAACCAAGAAATTCCAGATGTTCAAGCTGGATTCAGAAAAGGCAGATGAATCAGAGATCAAACTGCCAACATCCATTGGATCATAGAAAAAACAAGGAAATAAAAAAAAATCTACATCATTGACTATGCTAAAATCTTTGACTGTGTGAATCACAACAAAC